>NW_006262339.1:12156980-12190999 GCF_000493195.1 Citrus x clementina | reverse complement strand
TAATTTTTTTTCACATATCAATTACATCAAACTTTTGACCATTGATTTTTGCCACATAGCGTTTCAATTTTTATCATCTTACTACCAAACCATTAAAAATAACAATTTTTTTGATAGAAATCATAGTAAAAGACTATTTCACCTCTAATTTGTATAAGTATAATTTAGGTCCTATTAGGTATTGTTTTCCAAATGCTGTTTTCATGAAAAAAAAAATGAGAATGAAAATTCTATTTTCAAATTTATTTTTAAAATTTAAAAATGTGTTCGGTATCATTTTCAAAAATAATCTTCAAAATGGAAAAAAGTAAAATACGTTTAGTAGGGATATTTTAAAGAATTATTATTGGAGTAATTTTCATGATATTAAAATTAAGTAGTGAATAATTATTTTTATTATTTAATTATTTTAATTTTAAGAATAAATTAGGTGATCTTGTTTTTTTGAAAAGAAAAATGATAAACTCTACATATTTAATTTAATAATATATAAAAACAGAAATATTATAATGTATATAAAAAAGAAAAGATTATTGTGAGGGAAATAATAATAATAATAATGTTGATATTATTATTATTTTGTAAGATGGTGGAAGAAAATTATTCATTTTGAAACTTAATACTGTGTTGGAAAATAAGGAAAACAAGAATTTTTTTTATTTCCTTTGTTAAAAGTGTAAAATGAATATTATATTTTCAAAAATATTTTCAAAAACGATCTATCAAAAACTTATTTAGTGATTTCTGAATTTAAAAAATAGAAAGCATGATATGAAAACAATACCGAATGCACCATTAACCTTCTGAACTAAAAAAAAATACAAAACTAAATCTATACAAAGAGATAACGCTTTTATAAATTGATTATTATAGATATCTAAAATAATCCATTCATAAATTTATAAATATAATAATATTTTGGCATAATAATCTTGAAATTCTCAAAAATAGCCCCATGACATCATCAATTTCTTTAATGGAATTAACGGTTTATTGATAAAATGATAAAAGTTTGAAACATTAAGTAAGAAAAAGCAATTGTCAGAAAAATTTTGGTGGTAGAATGATATATATATAAGATGATAAAATGATAGTATCCCTTATTAGTAACAAATTGTATTAACTTCCACTATCTAAACTCTACAATTAAAAGCTTTATCATTATCCCTATTATTCTTTTGAAAATAATCTTTATATCATGTATAGATACAAATTTGAACGTAACAATTTTTTACCTTGTTTTTATTTATTTATAAATATTTATCATCTAATTTCAACAATACTGCACTTCTTAAATATTATCACAATTTTTTTTTGGGTCATTCCAAATTATATCGCGTATTATTTAAATCATATTTAATTTACTCTATAATGGGTACAAGCCTCCTTCTTGCATTTTGTCATAAATACAAGTCTTTGACTTGTATATTTTAATGTATACAAATTGTTATCTTACACTTTGCCAAACATACAAAATTCGGTCCTGCACTTCATCTTGTATTATATGGACATTAGTGTAAAAAAATATAACCACATAAAATATAAAAGTTATTAAAGAGTTTATGGAAAAAAAATATTTACTAATTTAGAATTGGGTCCAATCCAATTAAATGAGTTGGATCTCTTTGCTCAAAAACTTATTTGGTGCGAGCTTATTTATTTATTTATTTATTTTCCATTCTACTAAACATAAACATAAATTTTCTCATATTTTATCCAGTAAAATATATACGATTAACTTTTTAAAAATGGGTTAATGTCACCTGGGTGACACATTTTTCGACAGATATAAAAAATGTGATAGATTTTTCAAAAATAAGTAGTGAGGTGACAAACCGTTAACTTTTCTGTTAACCGAATTGGTTGTCTTTTGATGAAATTACATATCTGCCCCTGTGACTTTTCTTGAATATTACGATAATGCCCTTGGTTGCTTATTTATTTACATCAAACAAATGAGAACAAAATTCAACTCATACCAAAATAATAATATTAAAATAAATTTAACAATATATACAATTTAAAATAATTTATATATTTTTAAAAATATTAAAATAATTTCTCATGTATTGATAATAGTAAAATTATTTTATAATTTTGAAAAGGCAAAAAACCTTTTTCATTCCTAAAGTTTCATACAATAACCCCATTTCATCCTTATTTTTTAAATAATATCTCAAAACATCCTTCTGCTAACTTACCGTTAGTTTAATGCCGTTAACTAGTAATTCATTGATAGCAAAATATGTTTTTTTTTTATTAAAGTGGTACAAACTATATTAAAATAAATTTTTTACACAATTAAATAACACTACAAAATATGCAAATTTTATTAATTTTTTCTTAAATGAAATCAATGATGAAATAGTTTGATATAACCACTGAATAATCGTCATAAGTAACAAATTATAATTAGCACAATATCTTTAAATCATCGGAAGCAAAACTCAAAAGTACAACCAATTTTTATGTGCTTGCATGTGCCGAAAATCTTCTTAATCTTTAATAAGTTTTATTTGAGCTTTGCCGCTACTCTTCTTTGACCATTATTGTCTCCCTAAATCCTTATCATTGTCTCCTCAAGTCGGTTCACAGTGCAATTAGAGAGTATACCTATATGAATATGAAAATTGTGATTATTTTTTGTACTTAAATCTAGGGTTTATAGAGTTTTCATGCAGCCAAAATAGAGAGAAGTGCAAAATAATTGCTTGGAATAGAAATTTTCATCTTTTTCGGTATTTCCTGTTTAGTGGGGTTAGATAAACATCATTTTTAGTTATATGTCAACTTTTATTTATTTTTTCTAATTTTCTCTTTAATGGAAAATCATTTTTTATCCTCAATAAATAACTAACAAACGGCATTTAACTAACAGTGAGTTAATAGAAGAATGTTTTGAGTTATTGATTAAAACATATGGATGAAATGAGCTATTGCATGAAACTTTAGGGATGGGAAGGGCTTTTTTCCTTTTGAAAATAATTTAAAATTTTATATATTTATTTTGTATTATATTTCTATTTATTATAAAATTTATTTTAATATAATATAAGATTTTAAAGTCTTAAAATATTTTTTTAAATATGAGAATTATTTTAAAATGTATATATTGTTAAATTTATTTTAATAATATTATTTTTGTATGAGTTGAATTTCATTCTCTTTTTTTTTTTAATTTTTCGTGTGGGATTTACTTGTAAGTAAATAAGCAACCAGGAACATCATTGTAATATTTTCAAAGAAAGTCACAGGGCAGAAATTTAATTTCATCAAAAGACGACCAATTCCGTTAAGGATGACATTATCCTTTCTAAAAATCTAAATCACTTGTTGACAGTAGGAAGCTATCTTTCACTGAATTTTAGCCAACGAAATTCCATTTTTTCTCCCATAATTGACGGCAAACAAAAAAAAAGATTAATAATTGGAATTTATTAAATAAATCTTAGTAATAATTCAAAATAATAAGATGGTCGTAATAAAAAAAATCAGTGGAGCAGAATTAACCAGGCCCACCAGATGCTAAATGAAAAAAAAGAAAGGCCCAAGCACAGCAAGTTTGTGGACAATGTGACATGTGAAAGCTGCAATCCGCAATGGGCGGGTCTTGGCACCATCACATGACGGTAGTATGAACAATGATTCATTCATTCATTCCCGTCTCAGTCGGGGCCCACTCAATTCTCCGCCAATCACGCCACCAATCAGAATTCAAAATTTTCTTTTTTTTTTAATTTTGATCACGTTACATCATTCGGCAACTGAGATACAAGTCATGCATTGCAACATTATCTTTAAAATTGTTTTTTTTTTTAAACTGAACTTTCAATTTTTCATTTTTTTTTACCTATTTTCTTAGTAGCATAGATTAAAAAGAAATTTAAATAATAAAATTTCATGTACCTAATTCTTGCTAAGCCCTCAAAAGGGATATGAGGCCTATGACACGAAATCTGATCAATTTTGCTCCTAAATAAACCTTGAACTTTCAAAATCGATTGTTAGGAAGAAATAAGATTGTTATATGAATAAGTCAATTAGTATCATTGTGATTCTTGCAGAGATTTCTTGAATTAATATTTTTGTTAAGTTAGTTAATTTAAGTAACTATATTTAAAATTCTTACTATGAATAAAATAATGTTGTTGAGTGTTATGTAAACTAAATTCTTGTAAAAAGTCTCAGTTCTTTTGAAGAAACTAACTTTATCTTTCAATTAAACTTATTCTCTATTTGTTAATTTATTGTTCGTCCAAAGAGAAATTTCAATAAGACTTTACCAAAAGTGGTACGTGAGATTAGAAGGAGTCCAACAATAGGATTTGCACGATTGAGTTTTATGAAGCAAGAAATGAATAATGGGGCAGAATTTTAATACCAGAATATGACCATATGCAAAAGTCACCGCGACTAGAAAAGGGTTTTATGCTTTAAATGACCATATGGATCGGATCCAAAGTTTTCTGTGATACAACTATGTAATCAATTTAGATGAAGATGATGGTGATGCAGTCATGGAAGTTGAAGGTAGGGGTGTTCGCGGATCGGATTTTATGGATTGGACATTACTTTATATCCGATCCACTATTTTGCGGATTATAAATTTTCAATCAAATCCAATCGACGGATTGATGAAATTCAATCCAAATCCAATTCATACATCTACGGATTAAAAGCAAATTTAACCCAATCCACCATTTTGCGGATTGGTTTACAGACTAAATTTTTTTAATTATGTCCAATGCATGAACTAACTAAATAAAAAAAATTTAATATAAAAATAATTTTACTACCGATCAAATTTAAAATTAAATAAGATTTAAATAAATTAATTGTTTAAATAAAGTTAGAAAATATATTTAAAGTTTTAAAATATAACACATCGAAAAGAAAAAAATCTCATTTGTTTAGATCAGTATATGGAAATTAACTATTTAGGAAGCTATAGTTGTTTATTTAATTAATTTTTATTTTATATTATTATCATATAAGATATAATATAGTGTTAATGTAACTATATTTTAACTTATTTATTTATTGGTAAGTACTAATACCATATTTACAAATTTTATTTTTAATTACATAAATACTTTTTATTTTTTTGTGAATTCGCGGATTTTTGCGGATTTATAAAAATAGATCCATATCCAATCTATTGATTGCGGATTATCAAATTTTCAATATAATCTAATCCACCAATCTACGGATCGAATTTTTACGGACGGATTGAGCAAATCGGATTGAATTTTGAACATCTCTAGTTGAAGGAGACAATGGAACTGCCATTCATCTTTAAGACCCATCATCGAGGACAAGTTTCAATTGGAGGAATGTTACATGAATAAGTCGATTAGCACTGATTTTATTAGAGATCTAAACAAAAAATGAGATAGTGACTTGTGGTTAATGAATAAAAAATGAAGTTCTACACATATACTATCATCAAGCAAATTATTTCTATTTAATTATTTTTTTAATTAAGAGAAAAAATTTGAGTCTTCATATCTCAAATGAAGATTTGAACTGTTATTTTTTGTGAGAGTAGCAGCAACCCCCGTTCGAGTAGGAGTATATGTGACTTTTAAAATGTAAAAAGATATAAAAATCTCTGTTTACCAAGTTTAATTTTATGTTACGTTTGAACTACAAGATAGAATACTGAAAAAACAACAAAATACAAAAAAGAAAAAGAAAAAGAAAAAGATGTATGATGAAAATCTATTAGAGACTTAAATGATTAAAACAAAAATATCGGCTGTTAAGTGTCATTATTGCTGACTCTAAGCAGTTGACAATTCCCCACAAGAAAAAAAAAATTGTAAAAAAAAAAACGCAACACCAATAAAAGAGCAAGAAGGTGAGGTAATTCTATGTCGCTTAGCAAACAACATAAAATGGTTGAGGGCATTTGGCGTGGGCCCATGTAATTCTGTTTGCAGAGTGGGACCCTTGTCACCAAATTTTTTTTATATTTTTTCGTGAGAATTTTTTTTTTTTAGTTTTTAAAGAAAAAAATACAAAAATAGTGGGGCCAATCAAAATGCTGCGAATGATGAGGAAATGGGGCTGCAAATGGAAACTCAACTCGAAAACCAGTTTAAGCGTCCAAAACGTTGAGGACTTTAATTCGAAATCCTCCGTGATTCACTGCCAAGAAACAAACGGACGTGCTTGCCTCAATCATACACATTCATGGCCCATGTTCATTTCACTTCACTTCTTCTTCTTCTTCTTCAACCACAACTACTTTCTTTATCTTTCTGACTTTCTTTCTCTTTACTACTTGCTCCTTTTACTTTTATTTGCGCTCCTAATGTGTCTTCTTTGTCAACTGTAGTCACAAATTCGTGTTGTCGTTTTCTCTTCCTTGGACAAAAAAAATCTTTTTTTACTTTTTAATATTGGTCTTTTGGCCTATTTATATCCCCACTCACCCTTCTTGTCCATCTGGGTTTCACTTCTTTTCATTATTCAATTTGAATGCCAAGTGAGTTTTTGCTTCTAGTCCCAGCAGCAGAGCGAAGCCAGGTTGGTTGGTTCCTTTTATTTTTTGTTCTAACCCATTTTTTTATTCTTTTTTCTCAGCTTATCGAATATTTTTCAGCTTTTTGATGATTTTAAGGATTAGGTTTCATTTCTTGCCTTTACTTTGATGTCTTATTCTGCTGCAATTGGAGGGTTGTTGAAGATTGTGACAAAAATGGGCTTTTTTTTTTTTTTTCTTTTCCCGTTTCCTGTGCCACTTGCAGTTGTATCAAATATTCAAATTTCAGTTTTTTAGTTTGGTATATTAATCTTCTGTTGTTGTTACTTTCTGTTTAGTGGTTGGCGGCAGAAGCGTGACAACCGTTCATGTACTGTTTGGCTTGTTCATATTGATTCTTCAGATTTTAAGTCTTCTTATGCTTAATTGGAATAAGTGCTTTTGGTATCTTATAGTTGTAACTTGTTGTTAAAGTGTGTCTCTTTCTGTCTTTCTCTGTATATCTTGCTTCGTGCTTGCTGTTATGTTGGCGCATCGTTGTTGATTTTTTAAGTATTTTTGTTTTATAAGTCATAAGCACTAAACTAGGAAGTCATATAAAGTCTTAGCTCCCACTTATCTGACATACTTCTGCTCTGATAAACTAATGTTGTTGGTTACTTTTAGTTCAATAGCATTTGGCTGAAGATCATTCTTAGTTCTTGCAGAATACGGCTTGCTGAGTGCAATTTTTTCCTCCATGGGTACACTGACTGCATCTTCGACAATTCCCATGACTCGAGATGTGTCTAATTATGACGAGGTCGCTATGCAGCAGAGCTTGCTGTTCTCTGATAGTCTCAAGGTACTACTGTTTCTCTACTTAGTTTTTATGTTGGATTGTATGTCTATACCAGTTTCCCTATATAGAGCATACAGTATTTGTTTCATGCTACTAATAGCTATTACTAAAAGTTCCACCCACCTTATCATTGTTGGAATTTGAAGCCAAATCACTTTTAAGAAAAGGAAAATGAAAAAAATAATTTTGACAAATTGGGGCATATGTCTTCAAAGCCAATTCTTGTTTAATCATGCTACACTTGTTTATTTGATTTAAACGGTGGATAGTGTGTCATTTTCAAAATTTTACTCAGTTTTCAACAAGCCTTGTAGTAGATAGCCGTTTATGGAAGTACAAAAGCACCAATTTGTGATAGATTTGAGTTGTTTTGGGAATATTTAGTATGGTCTTTTTTAACTCAAGCAACTTTGCTTTTCAGGATTTGAAAAACCTGCGAACGCAGTTGTACTCAGCAGCTGAATATTTTGAACTATCATACACCAATGATGACCAGAAACAAATGTAAGTTACTCTCATTACAGCTGATAATTTCAAGTTTCTATTGAGAAAATAAACATCATCACATGTATGCAGAGTGGTAGAAACATTGAAAGATTATGCCGTCAAAGCTCTTGTGAATACTGTGGACCATTTGGGTTCTGTGACTTATAAGGTTAATGATCTCTTAGATGAAAAGGTTGATGAAGTTTCGGATACAGAGCATCGAGTATCTTGCATCGAACAGGTATGCTTGTATGCTGGAATAGATTTAGAAAAATTGTAATCGTATTGATTCCACTGAGAATATAAAGAAATTATGGTCTACACTTAGAAAAAAGAAAATGGGTAATAATAGCTACACTTAATTTTCAATTGACTTGAATGTGGCTGGAATCATTGGTTAAGAAATTTGAAGGACGAGTACGTGTCAATCTTTTTGGATTGGTTGCACTGTTGTATGTTTCTCTAATATGCAATATTTTCCTTGCATAAGCTAAACTGCCCTGGTAAAAGGGCAATTGCTTATGAGGGCTATCCCTGGAAATTTTACGTTCATCGCATTAGTTAGGAACTATTAGGTGATCAGGCCATATTTTTAATAACGTAAATCGTAGAATCTGAAGACATAAAAATGAAACTCACATGGATCAAATGAACACATTTAATATACTGACATTCACATTTAAAAGCTCTGCCGTTTGATCTTGGTGTACGTGAGGGAGAACATGCTTTCAATTCACTGATGTGGAGTGTGATGATAAGTGATAACCCTTTTAATAGGGTTAAAGCAAATCTGGATCCTTAAATTTTGAACTTCAGTTGTGACCATGACCTCATTATTGCATTTTAATTAAAAATGGCAGAGTAACAGTCTTTCTACTAAATATTCAATTTTCTAATATAGATAGGTATCTCTCTGATTTTGTCATTCACGGAAAGCAAAATTAACATTGAACATTGTCATTTTATTTTTTAACTTATTGTGATACGTTAGAGACTACGGACTTGCCAAGAGTATATTGATCATGAAGGCCTGTCCCAACAGTCACTGGTGATAAATACTCCAAAATATCATAAGCGCTACATCCTGCCAGGTAATCATTGACTCTGTTTTCCTCTAACTTTGAGCTGCATTGACTCTGATTTCCTCTACCTTGAGCCGGAGGCGAGGACCATTGAGTGGATATTCTATTTCCCTTCCTTTTCTTTTCCCCCTTAAAACTGTTATGTTATTCTCTTTTCTTTGTATTGATTTTGTCCTTCCGATGAACTATGGAGCTAAAGGTATTTTGGATTTGACATCTCAATTTTGTGCTCAGTTGGGGAGACCATGCATGGTGCCATCCGTACCAAGTCAAAGTACATTGGATGCAGCCTAGATGATGAAGATGACTGGCATCAGTTTAGGAATGGTAGGATACTTCCAACTCCCCCTTGTCTCTTTTATCATGTTGCTGGATAGAGTGTAATACTATTCCATTCTTATAATTTGATTGCTTTCGCAAAGCTGTTCGAGCTACAATTACTGAAACCCCAAGAGAAACACCTAGGGAAACCCCAGCATCTTCAGTTAGGTAAATTTATTGTTATGTTTTGCTGTCAAATGGCATAAAATTGACTGACGTGGAATGTGATGATAAGTAATATTCCTTGCAGGAAAGGACGTTCTCCCTCACCTTCACCAAGACCTCCACAACGATCAGCCACATTTTCCTTTACATCAACCATGCCCAAAAAAGATCAAGGTCTGTATGCATGTTGAACTGTGTCATATCCTTACTATGCTTTCATCTAATAATTTTTCACATATATCAGATAAGCGTACAGTGTCACCACACCGGTTTCCACTTTTGCGTTCTGGTTCAATCTCAAATAGGCCGAAAACCCCAAATGCTGGAAGGCCAATGACCCCAAATTCAAGTAGACCAACAACTCCAAATGCTTCTGATGCAAAACGACGGGTGAGTAAAGGATATGGTTTAATTTGTTAAACAGTTATTCTACTATGCATATTTGTCCATTATTTATTGATACAACTACTCATACTTTCTTATCAAATAAATAAAAGGCAAGCAAATCTCTCTGGCATTAAGTTTTTGCTTAATAATTCAATTTTTTTTCTCAATCTCCTTTATTTAATGTAAAACCTATAATGCTCAAAGCTTGGAATTTTCATTTTATTGTGTCAGTACCCTTCGGAGCCTCGAAAATCATATTCTATGCGTATGCCTGCTGAAAGGGAAAACTGTAAAGACTTTGAACAACACCCCAGCAAAAGTAAACGGCTCCTTAAGGCATTACTTAGTAGGCGCAAATCAAAGAAAGATGACATGCTATATACTTATCTGGATGAATACTGATGAAATACATATACTGCTTGCAAAGAAAAGGCAAGCAACCAGGGAAAGACATCCTGTACGGGAAAGGACTGTGAGATTGCACTCTGTTTGCCCTTTGTTTGAATGATTTTTTTCCCCCCTTTATATAGTTTTAATGTATTACTAGAAGTAGACGGACATCATCTTTTATTATCTTTTTCAGTCATCAATTACTTGTAATATTGTGTGCAAATGTTGATGCTTCCTATCAATGTATCCTGGTCATGTTGCAGAAAATGTCATGCATCACCTTTGCTTGAATAGTTATCAATTGTTAACATGCAAGCCTGTTCATGCCAGCCATGGAAAAATCGCACATCTCTAATCTGTTGTTGTTGTGACTGTTCTAGATTGTGATGCATGTGTTTATCTGAAAATTGGGTACTAATTTGCCGTATGTCTTGCCACAATATAAGCAAGTTTTACTAGGTAAGACTGTCTATTCCAGTTCATACTGGGGAATTTGTTATAGGAAGGTTGAAAAGTAGATTCCAAGTTCAATATTCTGCCACAAGTTTTCTTCACTCTGTTACTATAACAAGGAGAACAATTAATACACATTTTTCAATTAGAAGAGGCTCCTGAGAGTATTGAGGAGTGTATTGCTACTATAAATTGTTTTCCTTTTCTTACATAACTGAGCATTTCTTTGATCAACCATCCAATCTCTCTTCTTTAAGATTGATTTCACTACATTAAAATAGTCAGATTCAACAGTTTGTGGCGGGTGCAGTCCAGAATCAACAGCCATTTTGATGCCATTAAGGATTGCCAAAGCATTCTGCAATCTCTACATTTTCTAAGCATTCAGCAAGTTTTCCTAGTGATGGCAGCAGCTGTGACACCCCATTTGAATTTCTTATAATACAAGTCAAGCCTGCTTTTATTCTAGATTTAAAGGTGCATCTACTTTTGGTGATTCTGCCCAAGATAAAATGTCTGCCCAAGATAAAATGTATGTAGAGAATTGTTGCTCAATGTCAGCCGTGCTAAGTCTGTAATCTGTCATCTTAGCAAAGCTAAACAAGGGCCTTTCTTTTTGAGGCTCCAGGCAGAGGGATTGCAGCATCAATTTCCAATTCTTTTGGGGCATGTTTACAGCCACAAGCACATGATAAGCACGCTTCCGAGAGTTCCACCATGTGAAACAGTGCTGTCTACGATTTTATCTTTTCTGGGTTACTTTTGGGGTGAAATGAACTCCCTTGATGCTTGCTATAGAAAAATCTTGATTCTCGAACGTATAGAGAGATTCCAGATAGGATTCTACCGGATAGATGAATTCTCAAAGCATGAAGGCTATCGAGGTACATTAAGCTGAGGGCCACTTGGTAACCAAGTAGGTACCTCCTGTGTCACACAATGGCAAAGAATTGCATAAATGGCTGGAAGAATGTTAGCACTAGTGAATTCTTCATTCCACTCACTTTACGAAATCAATATCAGATTTAGGGGTAAACAGAAAAGCCCCAGAAGTGGGGTCTGGCAATCTAGTTAGGCCCAAACTGCAAGAGTTGGAGATAGCTTGCTAATAACAATAAAGGTCTAAGGGAGGATTATAACATTTACAGCTGCAACCACTTGATAAAAGCGAGTGATTGAAAAAAAAATAAAAGTCAACTTATAATTCACAGCTTTGAAGAATTTGTTACAGCTTTCCGATAATTTTAAGGTTTATATTATAAAACTAACACTATAGATTCTCTTGTTACAAAAACGTCAAATAATAAGAAACAAGAAGGTGTATTAAAGTAATACAGTTCCTACTAAGAATGATTCTCCAACTGCCAAAGATAGTATGATGTCACAATTCCGTTCCTTGACCAAACTGTTCGATTGTTTTTGTTTCAAGTGTAAGCACATCTACAAAAGCAGAAAATAATGCGCGAGGAAACCTGGCCTCAACTGCCTCAAAGTGCCTAAATCAGATGAGAAAATAAACGAAATAAGAAACTTCTAAACTGCAAAGTCCAGGCACACAATAGTATTTTAGAGGAAGAACTTTTCTGAAATAATATATTTGAAAATTTGGCAGGAAAAGAGGAAAAAATGATTACTGAACGGGCCGCACAAAAGTTCCAAATGAATATTGTCTCATAGGATAAACTGGTAAATGCAAATTGAATAAATATTGGACAAGAATGAAAAATCAGTTATGTAACGAGTTTCCAACCAAGAATGATCAGAGAATAGAAACTTACACTAAAAGTTTCCCATTAATGACAGATATCTGCCTTTTCACTTTGTCTGGCTGCAACTGCACTTGGAAATTGAATACAAGTAAGAATTTATTGAACAAGCAATAAAGTTGAAAGAGGAAAGTATGATCTTAGGAATAGGATCGTGATGGATCACCTCCTTATCAATAGCTAATGCTGCATACACAATTGATGCATTCTCATTGGACTCGTAATCCACTTCAAAGTCATTGCATGGGAAAAACCATTTTCTAAGAAACAACAAAACATTTCAGTTGCAGTTCCTCTAAAAAATTTCTGAAAGGTGGACAAAGAGCACTACACTGTCATGGGAAAAAAAATAGATAACTCATAAACAACAGAGGAATTACAGATGCTCTGTCCTGTTCCTCAACAAACAGAACTGAGAACAGTTCACCCCCTCAACTTCCAATAGTACATTTTCCTCAATGCCAGTTTATTAAAAAATCTTTCAGAACTATCCCAATACTCTGATAACAGTACCACTGACTTTATATTTTTATGGTTCACACAACTTATAACTAAATTACAAATTAGTTCACGTGCCCAGTAAACTATCTGATCCAGAATTTAACAATATGTGCCACGGCCCATTGATTAAAGTAAACACCATAACAGAAAATTAGAAAAGCTGATACAATCTTTCTATTGTAATATCTGTTTTAATTATTTACTTACAATATAAGTGTAGCTGGTTTTTAATAAGTCAAAATTAAGTTGTTAGTTGTCCCTTATTTTGTGGATTCATGGAGAATGATGGAGAACATGCTTAATGCTTGCTATTTTTATGCTTGTCACTTTGAACTAAAGCTCTATTTAAAGCTTGATGTAATTCAATAAAAAAATGTCTTGAGTACTTTTATTTTCGCAACTTGTAAATTGTATTTTGGGAGTTTTTTGGTTTCTCAAATAACCAATACTATTTTAAAGTTCTATCTCTATAAACATGTCTAATACAGATTGAAAGACCACAAGATAGAGTACGGACTTGGCCAAAAAGATAGGCAAAATCTCATCGCACAAAGGCCTGAAAAGTAATCCACGAAACCACAGTCTCCAGATCGGATTCCACCTCAAGAACAAAATAAACAGGCTTAGTAGTAAGATCCAAGCCCTTGAAAACAACCATCAGCTCAGCAAAAAAAATAGGATGGTGCCCAAGAAAATAGCCAAAAGCAACCTTGATGATCAAGCAAGACACTGCCCATAGAATACAAACTAGGATTGCCCCAAGAGCAACTATTCACATTAAGCTTCACTATCCCAGCTAGCAGACCCAACTATGAAACCAAACGATTCAGCCTGTAAGGAGGTAGGATAATCCAATAACCCTCCCAAGCTAAGTATCAAGGACACCCTTTAACTAAGATGGTTTAAAATCGAAAGCACAACTACAGAGCTTAAGGTTAGAAACCACTTTATAAACAACGTCTGCAACAAAAGCAACATAATCAAATCTAAAACCATTTCAAGCCTTCCAAACATCCCATAAGATGAAGCTTGGAAAAAGAACCCAAAAACACCGTGAAGAAGTTGCGCATCATCTCCAAAAGGCAAGAAATAATAGGGCAACCCCTCGGGCACAAGACATCATTCCTGACCAAAAATCCATGTAATAATCACAACAAGAAAAAAGAGTTCGAGAAGTAATATGCCACTCTCAAAAAAAAGGAAAAAAAAAACACTTAGTCCCGGATCTTGACCTGCGAACAAGCTCTTGTGCCAATGTCAGAGAAATCCCTATTCCCAAATAAATCCCAATAAAGAACATCAGGTCCAACGCCAGAAAAACCTTGTACAACCCCCCATGTTCTCAAGAACCTATCACCACACAAAAAGCAACTAAGGTTGTTGACTGTTTGCTTAGCAAGAAAAAAGAATGTGAAAACAACACAAAATATAAACACATTATAGGGAAAATTAAAGAAGATGCAAAACTGTTTAATATAGGCAAATTGATAAGGTTATAACCAAGCTTGGCAGCAGATCAGCCACCATAACATTGGATGGAAATTTAAGCACCATAACGGCAGGTGAATTCTCACATCTTAAAAGTGATTTTTAACTCTCTAATATAAAAGTGTCTTTTTATATTATAACTTGATGAGTTTGAGGTCGATCTACAGAGAAACAATTTAATTTGTTTATTTTATTTTATCTAAAAATGAAAATAAAACTTGAATATATGCAACTTAATTTAATAAATTGAATTAGTTAGGATTATGGATCCACTCATAGTAGTAAATAAAATTTAATAAATTTTTTTTGTCATTTTTTATTTAAATTTATTGCCCAAAAGATTAATTATATAAATTATCATTTTTTCCCATTAATTTTATTATGGATTAAGTATTTATTGTGCCAAAATTTAATTTGTTTACAATAAGTCAAAATATCATTTTACCATACTTGATATTAAGATATTAAGAATTTATTATGCCAAACTCCCTTATTTGTCTACAATAAATCAAAATTTTAAAATTAAAATATGTATAAAATTAAATAGAAAATAATTTAATTTATATAATTAAAAATAAAATTTGATTAAATCATTTTTTTTCCTAAGAGTTTCACCTTACCCTAATTATTATTATTTAGCTAAGCATAATTGAAAGAAAAATAATAATTAAAATTAAATTATTCATAATTAAAAAGAATAAAACATCTAGAATTGAAAATAAAATAAAATTTATTTATAAAAATAATTAAAATATACCCGAAAAATAAGATTACAAAGAAATTGAGAAGAAGAGAGATGCTCAAAACATAAAAATGAGGCTCTATTTATAGAAAAATACATTTATAATCCAGTGTTTTGCAGTCCATCATAAGCTTTATGTATGTGCTCCTCACAGCCATTAGATCAAGATCCAACGGCTAGTTAAACTTAAAAAGTCAACATTACACATGGTATAATGTGAAGCGTCCGATTCGGTCAAAAAAAGGTTGAGATTTGGTTGGTTAATGGGTGGATCGGGTCAACCTGAATACAGAAGTTCGGATCCTACAAACTTGCTTAATCAATCACTGCCACGTGGTACGATCGTAGCCATTGAATTATGAATGTTTGAGATTTAGTCAAAATTGACAGTTATCCAATGCACTCATATCTATTATAAGTTTATTTTATCATCCAATCAGTGTCAGTAAAAAAAAGTCAACTTTTTTTACAAGCTCAATTATAAGTCAGTTTTGACTCACTTCAAAGTTTTTGGACCACCGGAATCCAAATTTGACATCCATTTATCTGTTTGGAGTCTCGAATTACGTGAAATTAATATTTTACTTAATAAACACACAAAAATACATAAATTAAATATAGTTAAGACATAATTAATAATTCCTAATATATTACATAAACACATATATAATTTATAATATAAGCTCAAAATAACATTTTTATCTCTTGATAATGAAACAAATTTTAATTATAATCATGAATCACAATGACTTATCATTTACGGCTGCAAGATTGACTCTAATGGCTAGCAGACCAAATATCCTAAAATTATGTGATTATTATCTTTCCTTTTACCATAGCTAAATGTATTTGTTCCCAGCTGATCCATAGCACTTGATATGTCATATATTCATCGGTGTTGTGAACGTATCTAGTTACTGAAAGCATAAAAAGTTAACTAACGAACATATATCTATTAGAAACACATGTAACTTTATAATTTTATAAGTGCAACAAAATTGTAAACAACAACCAACAACAATATAGCTGAACAGTAAAATTAGATTGCAACAAACACAATAACTAAACAGAAACTGAGCTTGACGAGACATAAAACAAGATATAACCAACTGAGCTGCACCCACGGGCCGTCACGCCTTCTAATTAAAACAAAATATAAAATAGAAGAACACGGATCGACTGAGAGAATAAAATGAGAAGAAATCGCAGTTACCTGTCATTGCATGCGTTACAGAGTTCCGTACATGAAGGATGGATTTTGTTTTCATGTCGTCATCTCCTCAGATTGTGAGTCCTCAGGTGTAAAACTCTGTCTGCTTCTAAGTGCTAATACAAGTCCTGTGTTTCTTCATTTTCAACCCCTTCAAGCGCGTGATCGTTGGTAGGATTACGAGATTGCTTGTGAGATCTTTGAATCTTTCAATTGCTAGGGACTTAATATATGTGTTTGCCATCTTATCATGCTTTGTTGGTATATCTACCACTTCCATTTCTCCATTGACTACTTTAGCCCTTGTAAAATGAACATAAAACTCTGTATGTTTGGTTCTAGAGTAAAAAATTGTAACCATATGAGACACTAGAGGCAAAAGTCCACAATTTTATTTATTGATGAAATGAAATACGTAAGTTTAGACGAAAATTTAAATTTTTAAATTTTAATTGGTGATTTATTTAATAAATAGGTTTAATAGATAATTTGATAGGTTTATCTAGCATTTTTTTTCCCTCGAGATAAGAAAAAAAAAAGGCAGTCATTAAGACTCCAAAGTTTCTTCTTTATAGGACCAAAATGAAAACTTAGAATTGGTGCGAGATTCATTATAAAATACGTGAATGGTGAGAATATGTTAATATGTAGGGATGACAAATATCTAATTATGGGTAGATAATATCCATCCAAATATAAATCCATAATTATCCATGATGGATATATCCATATCCAGTATTTAATACTGGACATGGATATGAATTTTATCCATATAGATATGAATATCCATGGATATTTAATTTTTATTCAATAAAAAATAAAATAAAATAAAAAATAATAATATACAATAGTTAAAACCAGTATTAGATTCCAATATCAAATAAAATATAATAAACATAACAAATATCAAAACTATGAATTAACAAAAAGAAATTATAATATGAAATTACAAATTAATTTCAAATTAAATACAAAAAGTTCATTCTTCTAACGTATCATTAATCTCCAACCAGAGCATCAGCATTAATCTGCAAATTAAAGCAAAGCATTAAACAAATAAATAATTTGTATTATTTAGGACCATGATCATTCATAATTGAGCATCACAATAAGCATCAAGCACATACCAAAAAAAGAAAAATAAACACTATTCAAAACATGGTTGTGTCTCCTCTTCATCATCATTATCAGTCACTTCTCCATTTATTTCTTCCCCATTCATCACCTTATCTTTAGAAATCTCACCTATTTTTCAAAAAAAAAAAAATTGTAAAATATAAAGAAAACAAATACTATCAAAATCAAATAAGTCCAAAAGTGAGCTGAATTTGATACTTTTTAATTGAGTCCATATCCAATTCTGAGTACACATTAAGGCCTTTACTGTACTTAGATGAAGTCTACTACGATGTGAGCTTAAAAATCAACCTCTTGCACTAAAAGAAGATTCGGAAGCAATTGGAGAGACCGGAACAGCTAGCATATCTCTAGCAATCTCAGACAATATCAGATATCTACTTCTATTCACCTTCCACCACATTAAAATATCGAAGTCTGGAGTAGTCTTATCCTCTTCTTCCAAGTAAGTATCTAACTCCAACTTAACTCGTTTACGAATATGTTGGCTTTTGAATGCATTAAATTTTTACATATCGCACACGCCCATCACAACCAAACTAGAACTAGAATTACAAACAATCCTAGACTCACCGAATCCTTTAGCCAAATTCGATCCAACCATACTCTTTTTTTTTTTGGAATAAAAGTCAGAACAAAGAGTACGGATTCTATCAATATGAGTTGATGCATCACTACCATAAATCTGAGGAAAGAAATAATCCACTAGAACCATTTTGTATCTAGGATCCAATACAACAGCAACAACTATCACACCATGAATTTCATCTCAATATTTTCCAAACTTTTTTAACATACTTTTCGCCATATTTTTTTTTTTATCACATCACATGAAAAATTAAGCCAAGTATTCAATGATAATCTAATTTCACAAATTATTGGAAAAAATAAGTTAGCTGTTGGGTATTTAGTGCCAGAAAACATCTCAGTCATGGTATAAAAGGGTTTCAAATGCTCACATACTACTCTCGCCAACTCCCACTCTACTTTAGTAGGCAAGTGCTTATATTGGTTATCACGATGCTTCAAACGAGTAAAAACATCTTTATAATCAAAGCAACTTCAAGCATTAAATATGTCGAATTCCACCTAGTTTTACAATCAAGCACTGAACTCTTAGAACAATTAAACTTCAATTGGCGATTAGCCGTATCTTCAAACAACGCTATCCTTTTAGATGATGATGTCCAGTAATTAACACTATTTCTAACTTTTTCAATCCCATCTCCTATCGCATCTAACCCATCCTTAACAATTAAATTTAAAATGTGATCACAACATCTCACATGCAACAATTTTCCATTTAATATGAATGAACCAAGGGGAAACTTAGCCAACAAAGGCGGAATCATAGCATCATTAGTGGAACAATTATCAATGGTTATTGTAGATAACCTTCGATCTATATTCCAATCCAACAGACACTTAACCAACTCATTATAAAGTGCTTCAGCAGTATGTGGAGAAGGCACATATATAAATCTAGACAATTCATAAAAAATAAAACAAAATTACAAATAAGAATAAATAAAATAAAGTACATATAATAAAATATAAATAAAATTTATTAAAATTTTAAACTGGTACCTTAAGATCCAATTCCATAGAGTCCACGTATTGTCAATAAAATGCAATGTCACGACCATATATCCCTTTTTTTTTATTGTTAGATGTTCATATAAAGCCATTGTCTTAGCCTTTTCAAAATCAAACAACTTAAAAACTTCTCTTTTCACAGCGTTCCTGCAAATTTTACCAAGCAAAGACTGAACAAAACTCATCAAATCCCTAAACCCTTCATACTCAACAAACCTCAAAGGAAGCTCATGCATGATTATCATTCTTGTTATTTTCTGTCTAACAAGTACTTTATCAAATGCAGTGGGATCAAATGCTGAAATTGTTAAAGTTTTAGCATCTTTCAACATCTTTAAGGAAAAGGAAAATTGAGATTTATACTCGTAATCATGAAAGGTATCAGTGTTGAAATTTAAGCAAAAATATTTATGATCTGAATCATCAAATTTGAACTGGAAATATCAGTGTTGAAAAACAAAACTAAGATCATGAAAACAAAATAGGAGCACAGAAGAAACATCCTTCCATACCTTTGACAAGAATGGTTCAAGAACAGTTACAACTTCCACAAGCGATGGATCCAACCCTATTTCCTCTTTAGCCTCCCTTGTTGCAGTATCCCCATCATCCTTGTCACCCTCTTCTGCCTTCCCACCAGGCAATGAAATTTCTCCTGCAACCAAATACACCCATTCGGGAAAATTCAAAGTCTCATTTTCACATTCTTTTGCATATATTCCCCTCAGTTTTTATTATAATTATAATAAATTGAAATTTAAACGGGAAAATTTGAAAAATTCATGGTGAGACCTTGTGAGAGCTGCCGACAAAGAAGACAAGCGAAGAGAGAGAAGAAAAAATAAAAACTAATAATGAAGCAGAGTCTACTATTACTTCAGATCAAACGCAATGAATCAAACAAAATTCGGGGAGCGCAAGTGATGAAAAAGAGAGAGATTTGAGTCACATACACAGATGTCAAAAGAGAGATCTGAGTTGCAGCGCCTCTACTTGTTCCTTTTCCAGTGACAGAGAGAAAAGAGAAGAGAAGAGATGAGCGGCAAGTGATTAGCGCCGATGAGCGACGACCGGCCGGCAAGCAATGAGCGCCGGCGAGCGACGAGTGACTGGTGATAATCTTAGGGTTTGCTAAATCGATAATCTAGGACATTTGTTTTTATTTTTTTTCATTTTATTTTTACAATATTAATTTTTTTAACTTCAAATCGGATAAATTAATTAAATTTTAAATATTTATTAAATATTCATATTCATCTAATTTCTAATTGGATATTTTAAAAATATTTATATTCATATTTAAATTTTTTAAAATAAATATTATCTAATTTAATTAAATTAAATATATAAATATTTAATTTACACAGACCAATTTGTCATCCCTATTAATTTGCATGTTTAATTTAATAGAGGAAGAATATGGAGAATGCAAGTTAGGTTTGGAAAGGGCCCATGATAAAGGTTGGGTTGTGACTTGGCGAGCCCGCCACACAGCCCAATAGTTGCAGATTTTAAAATTTGAGGAAATAGTGAGAAATTTTGTCATTTTGGTGCCGAACCACTACAAATTATATTCGCAGAATAAGGGAGACACTTTTACTTCAACAAAGTTAGAGCACTCATCGTGCGACTAGTGCACCACGTCGCATAAAATTATATTTGTACAATAAGAGAGATACTTTAATTGTATAAAGTTAGAAAAAATAGTCTAATGCACGAGGCCGCACATGTTATGTGTGCTACCCACGTTCTATATCAAAATTCTTTTATATCAAAATTCTATAAAGCTAATAAACGGAAGAAAAAGATATCATATGTGTAATGGTGCATATTTGTAAGGAGTTTTGAGATTTATTGGGAACAAAATAAAGATAAAAAAGGTTATTATGTGGTGTCATTAGAAGCACCACAAAAAAATTAATTAGAAATAATTTCTCAGCAAGATTATTATTAACCGTAGACATAGTTGTAGATATGATCGTGGGTTTTATCAAGGATGAGGTCATGAAAAAAATTATTATTGATGGAAAAGAGAAAAATGAGGAGAAAACATTTGGCCAACATAATATTTATTTGTAATAAATGTGAAATGTCTGGCTATTTTTAGAGAGAATGTCGTATTTCCACACGTCATGTGGATACAAAAAAATCTAGATATTCATAATATATTTTAGGTCATTGATGTGTTTTGTTTAATCATCCATATTCCTCAATACGTGAGAAAAAAAGAGACGACAGTTGATTTCCAGTGACCCTACTGACCTACGTAGAGATGAAAATAAAATGGGTCATTTGCGATAATCCCTAACGTGATGGCGAATGAAAAATAAAACAATTTTATGAAATAATTAAAGTTTTATAAATCTCATACCCAGCGCCTTTCATCTTTTTTTCTTCCCCTCACCATCAAGAGTCCTGCTCGCTAATCAAGTCTTGACTTCTAATAAACGCTGGCGCCTCAAGTCTCCAAGTTATAGTCTTTTACACGTTCAAAAACAGTTGACAGTAATTGGATACGCAAAAGTCTTGATTGCAAGAAAGAGAGAGAGGAGGGTTCCTTGCAAATACGTACGATAATATTGAAAGGGAAAGAACCATTTGCAAATTAGATGGGTCAGAGCTATAATAATTAACGATCCCATATTTCCATTCCGTCTTGTCTTTAATCTAAATGGCCTAATTTCAATTTTTGTTTGTATGATGAATAGGCAAGGGGACACCGGACAGGACGTCAGTTCATACTTCGGGAACAGGGCCATTCCCAGTCCCTGTACGTGACTTTTAATAAACGCTGGCCCCTCTCAAGTCTTCAAGTTGCTATCCTTTACACGTTCAAAAAGAATTGACAGTAACTGGACACAAGAAGTCTTAATTGGAAGGAAGGTAGAGGAGGTTTCCTTGCAAATACCCACAATAATATTGAAAGCCAAAGGGCCATTAATTAGATGCAAAAATGGAAATAAAAGTTAAAAATCAAATAGACAGGCACATGATTTTCTAACTGTATATCTACTTATTTACAAAATCAGGGGATTATCAAACTATGTTAATACCCATAGGGAGTCGGAAGCTATACATCAACATGGGTTTTTGATGACACATGTCAAAATTTGTATGTATCTCTTACTATTTACCTTGTTAACTTCCAGTCACTGTTCAAATGGTAAGATTCTCCTGAATTGCAAAAAATGAGCCAACTATGTTTCCTCCCACGTCTGGGAATGTTTCATATCCTGGAATTGGCCTCACCTTGCCTTTTCGATCCACTTCAACTGGGTACTTTATAAGGTGGCTCCTCATTTCAGATTGATCATCTGCAGCAAACTGCTGCCAGTTATTATTGCCTACTGATCTAACCTTTCTTACACATTCCAGAGTCTCGGGTTGTCCGAAGCAGTCCTCAATGTATCCAAGATGTTCTGCCCATAGCGACATTCTATATCCATAGATCTACCAAATGAAAAGTAGCAAAAAAGAGGTGCATGTCAAATACAAATTTGCACTAGTGTGGTGCAATTCCTTTGGAAGTACATGCAAAAATGAATTTTCCTGCTTTTTTTTCTTTTTAAAGTAGAAATGATACTATTTGGAGAACATTGTATAAGTTTCATGGGTGTTTCTAAAGTTTAGATAAATTGGTGAATCAATCATCAACATTTTGACCTTAAATTAAACTATTTTGGGGAAGAAAAGGTATACAGAAATTAATTTATTTATTGAATGGCTCCTTCAATAATTGAAAAACACTGAAAAATAACTTCTATCCAAATATAAATTACCTGTCCATAAGGATGATGTTTCAGTCTAGCCCAAGTATATTCAGGTTGGTAGGCTCCCATTGCAATCTCTGTGTCTCTTGTGCCCTCCATGGAGCGCTGATTGATGTTTGCAGACCCCAGTATCACATACTCATCATCAACAATCATCCCTTTTGAATGAACATAAATCATGAATCGTCCACTCTTCCTACTTAGGGCCTAGAAAATGCCAAAAACATTTTATTTATTTGTGCATATCCAGTTGGAGCGTTCACACACACAAATGACGGTACTATATAATAAGAGAATTTTAAGGTTCTGCGGTGTCAGATGTCTGAAACTACTCACAGAAAAATAAAGCTGAAAAGGGCAATCACCACACTCTATTACAGCTAAGATACATACATATAGTTATTTGAAACCCAGAGATTTCTCACATCAAAACAGAAAGGGTAAGTCCCATTAGTGCCAAAGAAAATTTTACTTATGAATACCTCAGGAGTGTTCGGAGCTGTTGGATTTCCAGACAATGAAGTATCAGTTTGATCAATGACCTCACGATTGCCCAGACAGAAAAAGTTCAAATAGTCCTGCGGTGAGAATGCACCCTCAAGCCCCACCTCAACTAATGCCTTGTAGATTGTCTCATACATCATTTGCATAGTTTTGTGCTGCAGCAATCGATGATAATTTAAGATTAATAACTTGAAGCACTCTGCCAGTACAAAAAGCTATATGGTATTTATGGTCCCTTGAATGCCCATTTCTCAGGTCTACACTTCAATGGACTAAAATAGGATTATGATGGAGAGTTATGCAAGTTGATTTTTAATTTCTACAAACTAAGAGGCTATTAATTTCTACAAACAAATGATAGTAAAAAAATAATAAAGGTGTGTTCAAAGTAATGCTAAGACAGTAAAGACAATCATACATTTTTTACTAAAGTACTTATTTTCTAAATCATGCTCCAATCTGATAACCTTCCACCAACGTTGAAGACATTTTCTCAAGAAAGCATTGCGAAGGAAGTATGAAAACCACATGCATAAGCACTACCACTATATTATCAATTTCGCAGGTACAAAATTTTTCTTTAAAAAAGATATTGCTTGATTAAATGCTTAATCACACTACTGTAAAACAATTTGGTGACTGTTAAAAGTTTGCCCTCCTTGAAGCTTTAAGAAATGAATTAGATTACAATTAAATTTAAGGCATCATCATATGAATCCTCAGTTCAAGGCTGAACAATGATATTTAATTGACAAATTTATAGCTGAAGCAAACCTGCCAAAATAAAATTCTTTGTGTAGCAGCACCAGTTGGAACGCCTTCCGGCCACATTGGAATAACTATATAGGCAGCAAATCGCTCATGTGCTCTGATCTTATCAGCAATCTTGAGAGCAATTTCCATCGGAATCAAATTATTAGCACCTGAAAAAGGAAAACAAGCTTATAGTTCTGCATTCAGTGAGGAAATCAAAACGACAACTTCATACTAACACTATTAAGAAACACTATTTTTTTAGTCATATGCCCATCTAGGCACCATCAACAAATTATACAATATCACACTAAGGAATATATAAAGAGATGGTGCCACAAAAATATTAAAAATATAACTGCAAGTAGAGGAGTAACATCTTATAATGGTTTTTTTCTGTAGTCTAGTGCAATTATGAAGCAAGCCACTGTTATCAAGATGAAATCTTCAAATGAAAAATAAATATGCTCACCTAAGTCTTTATATGAACTCCAATTATATGAGGACCCAATGAAGTATTGGTTCTCTATATAAATAAAATGCTGAGCAGAACGAATGGCCTTCACATATGCTGTATGTATGCTCATGTCAATGAGCACATTCTTACCACACACCAGATTCTGTTCCAACAGAGTAACCAATCAACTTACAAGCAATATACAAATAAGACAATAAAAGCAGATATTGAAAGCCATAAATAAAGTATAATCAATCGCCAAGCCTTTTCTTACCTTGCTCGTAGCTTCCTTAGGATCCTTTGGGAAGCCTCTAACAGAAGTTGAATCAATTGAACGAAAAATCTGCAAAGGAATACCATACCAAACAATCATATTACCACTCGTGGAATACAAAAAGCACATTATATCTAATCCATGATTTTATGTTCAACTATTCTTGACCATGTAAAGCAAGATATCATATAACCTACAAAGTAGCTCCACCCCACCCTTAAGACATCTTACATCCGGGTAATGATCAGTGGCAAACTACCTGAACATGCCAAGATTCAGCATCATTCTCTCTAACAGAAGGAGCATCAGAGATGCCTATAATGCCTGGAATTCTTTCTATCCTAAGCAAAGCATCATCCCCGGACTTCAGTTTCTTAATCCCATGAGGTTTTGAAGCCTTTCGCCAACGCTCCTCAAAGTTCGTTAAAACATCATATGCCGCTGGACCATCAATTTTTGAATGCAAGTCATGCCATGGTTCTCGTGGGCAACCAGTAGTATTACCCTGCTCAAATAAACAACAGAGCTCGATAATTAGAAGATAATAATATGGCTTGTCCCCAAGGAGATAGCCCAGTTGGCTTGGCCCAAGAAGTCATTGGTTCAATTCTCTAAATACCAAGATTCATTTAATTTAGAATGTGAAAAGGTGGACTGCATTGTAAGAAAAGAAAAAAAAGATGATACATCACTTGGTTAAATGACTTTTAACCACCAAATTTAGCAGTTTCATGAACTGAAAGCTGTTAAACTCTGTACATATATTCTGTTCTTTATTCATAAAACAAAATGTAAAAAGTTCTTTTCTTTATTCATAAAACAAAATGTAAAAAGTTTGTTTATGTTGTCTAGACATGCCTTATGGATTGATTTAACACAAATTACCAAGAAAAATAAAGGTTTAAAGTTACCGTGAAAGTAGGATTGTGATAGTCGTCCTTATGCAGTGTCTGTAATGTCCTAAAAAGAGGATGATGTGGATTATCGTATCGCCCATCACATAAATCAAGGCCACCAACAAAAGCAATGATTTTCCTTCTATTATAACCAGCATCAGCATCTACAATTACTGTTTTCTGATGGTGCGTGTAGATTGTTCCAACTTCCTGATAACAGAGAAGAAAGAAAAACTCAAATGCATATTTTTCATAGAAAATGAAAAAAATGGTACTGGATAAAATAATATGCTCTGTGCAAACAAAACAATAATATAACTTTAACATGTTACAGTGCAACTCTCCCTTGCCTGATTAGAACTCAATCAAAGAACTTCATTGAGGCAACAAGTCAAGGAAAAGTTATGTTGGGGATGGTTAAAGCTCACTTAACTAAACTGAAGAGATGATAATTTTCTTTTTTCCTTTCTCAAAAATTTCATTTGAGAGTGCAGCCTGATAAATTCCTCATTCCCAAAGTCATTTAGGATAATTGGATGGGATAATGCTCTTAGCAATTAAGCGTTGTGTGGAGGGTCATGGGAAAATTCCAGCAAGGCAATTAATCAGATTGCCAGACATAACAAGTTGAATGAAGAAGAAGAAAGCACTAACTAGCTTTAACATACATCACGATTCATGAATTTCTTTTTCTAAAATATTCTTCATAACAAAACACCTCCATGCTTATATCCGCCACCAACATTTAGTGTGTGGTTGATGAGCATGTCATGTTCTCCCTATTTCCAAAAATCGAGAAGCACCACAAAATGATATAATAAAAATCAAGACTAATACCCTAGCAACTATGTGTTGAGGAGATAAAAATAGCACTTGACAAGAAAATGACAAGTATAATTATTATTTAAGAAAGGAAAATGGTTATTTTCACCCAACCTTTTGTTTGGCCCAACTATGTCGTTTTCCAGCAATGCGGGGACAAAGTAGCACCTTCACAGACGAGTGCTTGAAAACACGACGTGTTTCCTCATCATGGGTTTGCATAACTCCATCCTGCATGAGATAACGAAAAGGGGTGTGCTTGAAAGCCATCTCCAAGGAAGATCTATAGAAAATAATGATCATGGCATGTAATATGTAAGAAAAATTCAAGAAATGCTTAGAGGAGCACGGCACCGAAATCTCAGCAATCATGGATAAAGTTGAACATATAAAGCTAATTGAGCATCAGCTGGACTAACCGTACAAGCACCTAACTTACACACTCACACACACACTTAAAAAAAAAAAAGTATGCATCACTGTTTACTTTAGTATATTAAACATCTATTTCCGACCAGGCTTAGGGACATATTCTTTTTTTGTAAAAATAAATCCTATGTCCACACTTGATACAGTACAATTTTACGACAGACTTCAAAATGTCACTTTTACGACACACACTTCAAAATGGCACGTAAGTGTAATCTAAATTGCATTAATCAAATTATCATTTTCTGAAAAGGACCCCTTACATATTAAATCAAACAAACTAGGATGATTGACATTTCATTTCATTGCTCATCAGCCCAGGTATAATCCCCTCACAAAGCCATGAATACTAGGCTTCCTTTTAGTTCTTTTACCATCGTCACCACAAACATCAATCCAACAAGACACCAAACATACTTGTAAAAAACTTTACACCATTGGCAGCTATTATCTTTCCCTTCACAAGAAATTTTGTAATTCAGAACTGTAAAATCATACTTGAAATGTTAAAATTTAACTGAGAGTAAAGCAAGTGAATCATACATACAGTATACTGTCTACATAGTAACCATAATCCCATAAGCTATGCAGAACTCCAATGGAAAAATAAGATGTGTTGCTTACCATTTTATAACCCAAAATACTCCTCGAAGTAGGGTCATCCCAAACAAGAAGCAGCACTCTCACTCCTTCCTGGGACTTTGATCTTAGAAGTTCCCCAAGGGTGCAATCTAACGCAGGACTAGCATCCCGAACCAGTTTAACTTTGTGCCA
Organism: Citrus x clementina; assembly: GCF_000493195.1. Classification (NCBI taxonomy): domain Eukaryota; kingdom Viridiplantae; phylum Streptophyta; class Magnoliopsida; order Sapindales; family Rutaceae; genus Citrus; species Citrus x clementina. Next base: position 12,163,268 of record NW_006262339.1, on the reverse strand, counting down.
AACTGACCACCCTGTAATGTAAATTAAACGTTGTGCCTGACTTATTGCATTGCAGATGTCATACCAACACTTCCCATGTACATAAGACATTCCCCTATCAAGCCCTAGGTGTGGAAGGCACCCATCAGGAACATGGGCATCTTGATAAAGGGTCACTTTACCACCCTTCCTAAGAGGAAAATATGTTCCTGGAACACCATTATAATCAGGACCTTCCCCCACTCCACGGTGATAAAAGCTCAGCCTCTCCATCGGGGTGTACTGTATTGAAAGTGTCAAGGTCGCACCAGGCTTACATGGTTTCCCGCTACCATTCAGGACTGGATAAGTTCCTTCAACTTTTCCACCAGAGTATATCTGTTCCACTGGAATTGCCACAGTTCCTATCAATTCTGACCCCACAACATCACTGTCTTTAACAAAAAAGTGGACTTCTGCAGCAGAGTGTGCAACAGGGACATAGAAGTGTTGCTGCCAAACAGGATCTTCGGAATTGCTAATCACAAAAGTCCTTCCAACTACAGCACCGGCTACTGCAATTGTAACATATGGATCGCTAGTGATCTTGGTGTTCATTTGTGAATTAAACATACCCCCTAAAGTCTTATGAAACATATCCATGTTGGGAAGATTCTTTGCAGAATATATCCAAATATCTAAATTTCCATGTAAGAGTAAAACCTTCAAAGACCCTTTAGTTGATGGCACAATCTGCATATTCTGACCATTAAATGAGTCCGAGTGGGCGTAAACAAGATGATTAGATGAATCAATCATGCCCAAATAAGCTCTTTCAGGATAACTTGAGAAAGAATCATTGGGGTACCCATAAAAACCACCAGGACTGCTCAAAGTTGAACCCTGAGGAGTTAGAGGGGAATCAAGCAACGATGGTACAGAAGGTGCTGGTGGTACTGCTGGGGCACTCGGCTGGTAATTATTCTCATTATTGTTAGAAGAAAGATGCAAATTACCCAAATGCTCCTCCAAAGATGGGTACAAAGGTGGGTAAGCCGGACTATTATCCCTAGCATTCTCACTATGAGATGACGAGAAAACTCTTACAGAGTCCAATCTATCCTGGACGCGTTGATCTGAGCCAGAAAGATCATTGTCTACAACATTCTCGTGATGCGGACGGGAAAAAACTCTTCCAGAACTCAACTTATCCTGGACAAAAGAGTCTTGACCGGATAGATTATCGTCTCTAGCATTCGCAGGCTGTGCTGATGAAAAAACTCTTCCAGAACTCAATCTATCCTTGCCAAGACGATCAAGGAAAGTACTGACTCCAGATGGCAATTGAGCAGTAGTTTCGGGAAAGGGATAATGATCCTGACTAGATTGGGCTTGGGCATATGGGTAAGGGTGCGGAAAGTATTCAAAGCTACTAGAATGTTGAGGGGTTTGGGGTATAGATGATGAAACAGGAGCAGGGTGTTCATATGGATATAGAAGGGGCCCGGAATGAGAATGCAACTGGTACTGATAATCTAATGGCAATGAATGAGATGGTTGTGTTGCTTGTGGGGGAGGACATGCAGATGGTTGGTATGGGTAAGCTGGTCCTCCTCCATACGGATATGGAGATTGGTGATATGGATCTGCACCACCAGGCGGTGGAGGCTGTCCGTAAATTGGAGGAGGTGGCTGATAACCATTATAAGGGTATGGGTTGTTATTATTGTACGGGTAATTATCCATCAATTTCTTTACAATACAAGTGATGATTAAATAAAAATCAGAGCTTGCACATACATAAAAATATATCTCGTCAATTTGAACAAAAAGATATATACGAGATTAAGAAACTACGAGGGCTATAAAGAAACAATGTCAGAAGCTCAAAAAAATGGGATAGAAATCAATTTCAGATGGGTCCTGCATGACAATTGACAACCCAACCCAAATAAGATTTTAAGTAACACTCGTTCCCTTGAAGGCTGTATTAAGATTTAAGAATAACAAAACCCGCATTAGTGCAAGTACAAATTCAAAACTTGCCAATCAATTTCGATGAGCAGCTTATAACTTACACAGAATCTCCTTTCATGAACATTTCAGACCTCTCCTTGATCAAATTGGTGCCGTCCCAAGAAAGCAAATCTTTCATAATCAACTGAAAGTAAGGGAGAGCATTAGATCACACAGAATCTCCTTTCCATTGTTAAGAAAACATATTTACCTTCTGTGATCATTTTGGTGGAACAACATCAACATTATGGACCTTTACCGAATCACAAAGAAGCTCTAACCCTCCACTGCATTGAAAATTACTTCAATAGGAATGAATGTTACAAGACAACCAAGTTTCAAAATTTCATAAAAGGGACAAGGTTAAGACTGTTTGGACATGAATCCACCACATATGGTTGATAAGAATTTGCTAAGTCAATATGAACGAAAATTCCATACCTACCAAGCATGATTTCAAATATAAAAACCAACCAAAAAGGTGACATCAATAAGAAATTGCCAAAAAAAAAAAAAATCGTCGATTACATTGAATCCAAAAGAATTATAAGATCAAAAACTATATAAGCGAATAGACAAAGTCTGAGAGGTACAAGTTACCCGAATTCTAGAGTCAGTTGCACGGTTCAAGATTTGCAGAAATTTCAGAAATTTGCAAAACCCTAGAAGAACAGAGATGTGAAAACGTCGGGTAACTTGACGAAAATAATAATAGCCCTTTGCTTCTTCTCGATAAAATTTCACACGTACCCGTCCGAAAATAAAAAATCAAATATATCACAAGGGTACAAAAATGACAATCACGAAATTGTCCCTAAATAACAAATACAAAGTGAAATAAATTAAGAGATGCGACGCCGTTTCCACTTAGTTCATTTTCCAATCCTTTCATCTGGTGTTTGTTACGTGATGACAGCGGCCAGCGGCCACGAGCCCAGGCCCCACGACTACAAAGCTAGATTTCAGTATTTTTATAAAACTTCACGACAAACATAGGACAAGATCGAAACCATCCACGTGGATATCATGCACCACTTGATCTCCGAGCTCATTAATGGTCAGAGACAACTAAGCTTTCGGCCCATTCAACGGTTCCGATTTGATTATCCATTTTTAGCCGAAGTAAATTGAGAGCACCTCACCACACTCTCACACTCCTCTCTGTTTCTCCCTCGCTCTCCCCCCTCTCTCTGCGTATCTCGTCGTTTCATTGGAGCTTTTCTAAACGACAAAATCAAATCCAAATTAGGGCTAGATTAATTTTGTATTTGGTCATCTGGGTCTGGTCCAAAACCACCAAGGATTTAAGCTTGACGAAGTTAAGAGTTTGGGTTTGGACTCGGCGCTTTCGAAAGCCGAGTCTTTTTCTCTGTCTTGATAGAGTTTGTAAAGCTATGGATGCTTACAAGAGATGGGTAAGAAGAAATAGAGACTATGTTCACTCCTTAGAGTCTCTTGCCAATGTAAGTTTTTTTTCTCTTTTTTTATATCTATTTATTCATCAATTATGTGTAAGATTGTGCTGTTTCTTCATTAAGAACTTGTACTTTTTGCGCGGTTTAAAGCAAACTAAATTTTGATGAATTTTTAAATTGAACTTTAGCTTTATTTCTTCAATTGTTATTGACAATAATGAATTTGTTGCTACTATTGCTGCTGCTTGTTTTGATGTTATCACTTAATCAATGTGTATGTTTCTACTTAGTATTTGTTGCTTTTATTGACTATTTCTATCGCTTTAATTGTTGTTTTGTTGATTGTCTAGTGGAATTATTATTGACCTGGTTTCGAGAGAATTTGCTAAATGGGTCTTGCTTCACTGTTTTCATTATGCTTGGATGTACCAAGGACTCACTTAAATTCTTTATTGGAATTATTGTACAGGGATTGACATGGCCTTCCAGAACGGTTTTCTGAGTCAGAGATAGGACCAGAAGCAGGTTTTGTGAAACTTTGGTAACATTTGTTTACTTCTAGCTGGGTAGAACATAGGGCTTTCTTTCTTCTTCTTGAGTTTTAGCTATTGTCCGCATCTCTCTCTCTCTCTTTTACCGGAAAGCATTAGATTGATTTCTTATATTTCTTGCCAATCAACCAACTATGAACACTTTTTCCCTTTTTTGGGTCATCGCTCTTTTACTCGTGTGAAAATTTGTTAATCTTTTGCAGTTACTACTTTCTTGGGAATAATCACTGCTATCTATGAACATATAATCGAAATGATTCCAAGTCAAAAGGGTTCAGTTTCCCCAGAGCCTCATTCATTCCCTTATTCATTGTGTATTTCTGCTCTGAAGGACTTGGAAACATTGGTTGAAGTTGTAGCACAACATTACTATGGTGATAAGAAAAAATGGAATTTCATTGCTATTACTGAAGCCACCAAGTAAGCAGTATTGGTAATCTAGTGCTTGTGGCTCTTTATCTTCTTTTATTAGGTAATAAACATCCGTTGGCATCTGTTTATTGCCTTACAGTGTATTCATTGTAATTCAGGGTATTAGTTAGGTTAGCTCTGTTTCAGAACAGTGGATACAAGATGCTTCTGCATGGAGGGGAGACATTGAATGTTGAAATGCCTTCAGATGATTCCAAATCTCAGCTTAACATTTGAGGCTGTCCAAAGTGGAAAGCCTGGAGGGAATCAGAGGCATGATTACTTGCAAAATAATTATGGACACAACTCTTGGAATCTAGAAGGAAGGGCATTATCTGCTTTGAACAGATTTGGAGAAAATGCTAGGACGGCTTCTGAGCCAGTGTGGTAGCAGAGGATTCAGCATCAGCAAGCAATAATGGAGCCTCCTGGTAATCAGCTGCTTAAGATTTCATAATGCATATGTCAACTTGTCACAATTCATGAGATAACTCCACTAAGACTTGGCATTGTTTATTCCACTAATACTTGGCATTCTTTTGTTTTTAACAGCTCCGATGGTTGAGAGGCCAACCCTTTCGAAACTATTGTCTGCAAAGGGCACTATTGGAGCTTTATTTGTTATGGGAGAAGTGCTCTTTATCACAAGACCCCTTATTTATGTATTATTTATCAGAAAATATGGAATTCGATCATGGATTCCCTGGTTTCTTTCCTTGGCTGTGGATTTTACGGGGTTAGGCTTTCTATCATTAGCTACTAGGTCAAGGCATGCGGGAAAAGAACAAACGTTTCATCTTTCCACATCTGAAAAGGATGAGGTTAGAGTTCCTCTGATAATTACTCAGATATGCTTTTCACACCTGGTTCATTAATTCTTGCTGTGAATCCCGGCACTTTAGTATTTGGAAACTTTTATTTTTGCATGCTAAAACATATTTAGTGTTTGATTCAGTTGAAAAGAAGGAAACTTCTGTGGGCACTTTACCTCATGAGAGACCCATTCTTTAGCAAGTACACCAGGTATGTAGATACTTTAGAAATTACATAGTTTAATTCTGTTTTCTTTTGATAGAAGAGATTGGACATTGCAGAAGTTCTTTTTGGACAAGCTCTAGATATACTCTCAAACTGTTTGTGCAGCCATGAATCCTATTTTAGTCTGCTGAGTTTCTAAGAAATAACATGACGCTATTTATTTCAGGCAAAGGCTTGAAAGCTCTGGAAAACAATTGGAATCCATACCTATAATTGGGTTTTTAACAGGTTGGTTTGACTTTTAGTTCTGACTCATTTCCAGCTTACGAGCTTTTATCTGATTAACAAATCAGTTTCTTAGAACATTGATATAATAATCTCTTTGAATGTGCAGAAAAAATCATAGAGCTTGTAGATGGTGCGCAGACGAGATACACTTACATGTCAGGGTCATAAAATGATGGTGATGAAAACTTTACGCATGATAGCTCTACTGTTTTTAGGCAAAGGTGGTCTTAAAGATTGTAGAATTCGTATTTGAAATTTTGTTATTTCAATATTCTTTGCACTGGATACAGATATGATGTCAAAAGGCTGTACGTGTATCAGTCTTAAATACTGTACCTCTGATAAATAAGAAATATAAGAAAATTTTCATCAATATTCAGAAATACTTCTTGTTAAACAAATGCAAATCAGAATGAGATGATTTTATGGTTGTCTCATTGAGGTCTTGAATACAGTTTATATTCTGCTTGTAATTTCCCCCAATTTAAGAAACTAGATCCAAGTCCTTTAACCACCAGAATCAGATGCTTGCGCTATCTTGTTCAATCAGAGAAAACGAAGCACGACTGGTATTATATTTATTTAGGTAATTTTTAGGGACCTCCCTTGAAGTTTAATGTATTGATATTTAGATAGAAAGTATGTCCGTGTACTCAGTTTCCTTGCTTCCG
>NW_006262339.1:12109279-12153031 GCF_000493195.1 Citrus x clementina | reverse complement strand
AAAATTAAGTACCCTTAGTGCTAAATATCAAATTAATCATTACACTTTTAACACCCTTGGGAAATAAAAATTTGACATCAAATATTCATCAACTGTAAAAAGAAAAAAAAATCGTAGGGAAACTAGGGCTAGCAATACTATACAGTGAAATAAAATTTAGAAATTTAACATAATACAATAATTCAAAGTCAAATTTGGTATATCCAATAGACAACAACCTATTGTTAACATTTGTTTAATTCCATTGATCATTAAAGTACTCTTAGTTACACCCATTTTTTCAACCATCTCCTTTGACTCAAGAATTCAATCTCCACCACTAACTTCAACCGTTGCCCTTTTCTCTTCTATTTCTTTGTGATGTATAGCTAGCTTATTTTTCAAATTTTCAGCATATTCAGCCTTCTTACCTTCCAATTATTTCCTGCCAATTACTAGATTTGCTGAAGATGAAATGGGAAGTAAAACAAAGAAAAAAAAAGAATCTAGAATAAGAAGAGACAGGTTACCTCAATCTTTTTCAGTTGGGCTTACAAAATTCCTTCTTGCTATTTTCGAATGTAGGAAAGGCTGAGAACTTTTTTGCCTTGATCAACATTTTCAACACAATTGATTCAATTCACATATGATCAGTAGGAAAAATACTAAAAAAAATAAATTTTTACTTGTTCATGATTAAATTATTTAGTCAATAAAGGTCATTTATGCACACCAATCCTGACATACATGTTAAAAGGAAGACAATTATAGAAAGGCATATTTGTTCCCTGCTTTTTTTTTTTTTTAACAAAGACTCTCTTTTCCTTTTCGACCTCCACAAGAGCATCATCTAAAAAAAAATAACATGAGACCACAAGTTATTCACTTAGGAACTTTCGCATATTCAATTCAAATTGAATCATTTCACCCTGCTTAACAAAAGATTTTGACAAACCAATGCCAACTTTCATTTGAAGCATTATCGGTCACCTAAAAATGGCAATGATGGCTTTTTACATATTAAAAGCAAAATTGAGTTTCATTTTAGAAGACTTAGGATTTATAGTCATAGTTTAAAGCAAGAACAAAATTAAAAAGTCATACATTCCCATCTTAGCATCTCATTACTCCACTTAGGAATGCCACTGCTTCTTTTTTTATAAAAAGGGCACATGCAGCATCTAATCAATGTTACAGAGCCGTTTTAATGGTTAAATCACAAATAAAAACACAGTACAGCTTCAGTAAAACAAATAATTTAAATCTTTTACACAAACATCATCCAAAATTTCTTCATTTTATTTGTCACTAATGCTTTTTTTTTTTTTATCAAGCAACTAAAAATTCTCCACATTAAGGAGCACAAGCAATATCCTTTTCAGCTTCTTTAAAGCATCACAAACAAACCCTTATTTCCAATATTATTAATGCATATAACTTCACTAAGTTCTAATATGCATTGGCATTTTTAGTTCAAGCACATGTTAAGAAGTTAATTCCTCCAAATAGCATCCATATTCTTCATAACAGTGCTAACCCATTTTCATTTGACAAAGAAGTCGCATAAAAATCACTAATTTCCAACACATGTTATGATTAGTTCTTAACTTGACAAATCCATATAGCTAAGGTCTGAAAGTAACAAACAACATGCGTCTTCTCTAATACATCAACAAATTGATATCATTTTTTTTTATGAACAACACAATGCCAACCGTTCTCCAACACTTCAGCCCATTTTCATTTTCAAAAAAAAAAAAAAAACAATCTATGATTAAAATGAAATAAAATTTCAATTTTATTTTAAAATATAAAACATATTAAAACAAAAAAATTAAATCCAAAATTGTTTCAAAGACTAACCTTCTTTGAATTCAAGTCAATAACAGTCATGTCCGACGCCGAATAGTCAGCTATTTTCACCTGACACCACCCTTAGGGCACCATCGATGCTTTTCTTGTTAATAAATCTAAGCTAAAGTTGCGGAACTTGGCAATAAAAATCTGATTTTTTTCATCTTCAAAGCATTTAGAGATGAGGAGTGCATGTGGACCTCGGTTGATTGAAAGAGAAAATGGTTTTGTGATGAATTAGGTTGATGAAAGAGAGCAAGCATTCATCCATCCTCTAGTTAGTGGTAACTGATTTTCATCGGGATTTTTTGAGTGTTTCAGTGGGCTAATCTTCAAATTAGCTTTTTACTTATTTCAATTTTAAATGCACTTTTACTAATTTACCCTCTTATACTGACAATATACGAAACTGAGTATAGACGGCAGAGGAGGTCTCTGTAATTAGGGGCATATTTTCTATCTAAATCTTAATAGGTCAAACCTCAAGGGAGGTCCCTAAAAATTACCCTTTTTTTCTTTTGAAACTAAATAATTAAAGTTTTTGTTTTATACATAAAAATAACTAAAGTTTTAAAAACCTTTTCTCTAGTATCTTTCAATTGGACAAGAATCTCAATAAATAATTGTTAGGTAAGATAAATAAAAGAAAAAGTACAAAATAAATTCTAATCATTAACTCAATGGTGAATAAAAACTAAACTCAGCATTAAATCCTAATCTCCTTCAACCTTTTTTTTTTTTTTTACCTCACTATCAAGAATCCTGCAGGGTAATAACCTAGTCTTGAGTCTTGACTTTGAATTAACGCTGGCCCTCTCAAGTCTTCAAGTTGTTATCCTGTACACATTCGAAAACGATTGGCATTAATTGGACACACGAAAGTCTTAACTGGACATTAATTGGAAGAAAGATAGAGGAGGTTTCCTTGCAAAATACGTACAATAATTTTGAAAGGGAAAGAGCCGTTTGTTTGGTACAATAATCCATCATTTCATAACTTAATACGAACGCTTTTATTCATGGGAAGACATATGCGCAAGAGACACCTAATTCTATAACTTAATACAAACGCTTTCCGAGCTATGTAATAGTATTTTATTGTTTCTAAGGACTTCGTAAAAGATTAATTTTAGTATAAGACACACCCAATAGCTAATTTTATCTATCAATACATTTTAGTGAAATGAAACGACAAATCAGATCTCTTAAATCTTTAAATTGTTTTTGTTCATTAATTTAAAATGAAGCTTCTTTTTTTCCATATATCATCCGCTCATTTTTAGTAGTAACACTTTTTGGCTGGGATTTAACAGTTCAGCAGAAATTTTTCTCAGTTGTGTATTAAATTACTAAATTATCCTTACATATTATTTAATTTCAATTTTACCCACCTCATTTTGGGTTATTTCCACCCTGCCCCCAAATGTTTCGACAATTTTCGCCGCGCACCCATTTGTTTAAACAATACCCACCGCACACCCAAAATCGTCAATTTCCCTGTCAAACTTAACAGTGCCGTCCAAAACCAAGCAAATGGACAATATTGCCCATTATTTGAATTTAAACGAGTGAATTGTCAGGAAACCCAAGCCATCCATTCATAATTACAATAATGTCATATTTGTTATGAAGTGTTTAATTACCTTATTATCCTTTTGAATAAAGAGAATGATGTTGGCACACGTGGCATTATTTAACCAAAATGAGAGAATTAGCCAATTTCAGGCATAACGGCTACAAATTTCAACGGTCATTTTTTTAGAAAGGTGAAGTTGACTCCAATTTGCTATAAATCAATTTAGCTGCACTATCTCATTTTCATTTTCACATTCTATACTACCAATCTACCATCTTCGAACATATATAAAACACTGCAGCACCTTTTTCTACTTCAATGGCTCATCATTGCTATTATTAACCATACAAACATACACAGAAAGCTAACTACAAAACTTCATCTCTATCCCATGATTCAACACATATAGTTCAAATTGCAGAAAAATGTCAGCATTGAGGAGTGCTTCTAGTTCATCAAATTCCCCCTCAAAGAAGAATTTCATCAATGGTGGTCTTATAAGGTTTCATAATGAATTTTGTTACTGTCGATTGAGAGCTGAAATAAAAATTTCAGAATCTGAAGCAAATCCAAACCGATTATACTACAATTGTTCTAGAACTGCAAAGTGTGGATTCTTCAAATGGTGGACACCATCCATGGAAGAGATAGAAGAAATTCGAGCATTAGCACACATACTTCAACCAGTGCATCACAATGTCCATGAAACTGATATTTATGACCAGGGTGCTCTTGTTAACAGACTTAACAAAATCGAAGCAGTGCTGAAGCAATTGAAGAAGTGTCAAATCATGATTTTCATGTTGTTCATTGTTTTGTTTATCATATATTGTAATGCAAGCTAAATAAAGCAAAACATAAGTTTGATATATCAGTTGTCTTTGATCCATACATTCACATTGGCAGCAATATACATAGTCTTAGCTATAGTAACCAAAAAATAAAAACAAAATCTATTGTTGGTGTATCCTATCAATTGCCTGTATACCATGCCCAACAACTTACAAAATACCACAAACCAGTCCTATTGCTTGCCAAATAACTTAGAAGCAAACAATTAATTGATTGAAGCTGTAATTGTAGCACACAAAAAAAAAAACAAAAGATGACAGCAACTCATCAGTAGAATAAACTTTGCTTTGGTCAAAATGAAGCTGTCCGGACCTGGTTCAAAGTGGCATTGTGGAAGGTGTCTAAAAATTAGATGTGTACCTTCAGTAGTTGTTAATAAAAAATATTGCTGCCAATATATCCACCAGTGTTCAGCATTCAATGCATACCAAAATAGGACATTACAATGGTTATAGTTACTTATACCTGAAATAAATTAGATGTGAGATTAAAAATGGATATAGGCTCTTACCCTCCATGGTGGGAAGGCAGGTGCCTTCCCTTTGTCCTTCCTTTTAATACCTATTGTTACACCATCATTCCTTTTCAGCATCATGCCAGTAGCTGTTACTATCTTTTTCCCTTGCATCCCTAACCAAACAGCAGTAGACTCACCCTCTGTAATATGCATATTCACTACTTCTCTAGCACCAGATATGCCAGCCTCACTAACCATTTCTTTTTTCTTTGAAACTTGGATATTTTCATGTGACTGGCTATGACTGTCACTGCCTTGTAAACCTGAAATAAAATATTTATGTCATATTCCAATATAAATTAATCTAAAATAACGGCTAGATACATGTGCTTTCACTATGAAAATCACAGCAACAACACTGCTTTTTGGACCTAAGATATACTATTTATCTAACTTTACACTCTCAAGTAATTATAAAACAATATTCATGCTGAATGTACATGTGCTTTTACTGTGAAAGTCAAACTAAATGTCATTGGAGCATGAGGTAAAGTGTCTTACTTGTCAATTTTGCTCCTGTTCTGGAAACATAACTTTTCAGATTGTTCTGTGATAAAACAAATAAAACAAAAAACAAACAACATATAAGTATAGTTATAATATGGAGCACATGTGATAGCTTTCATATAAAGTTACAACAATGAAGCTTCTCTTAAAAGCATTTACTTTTACCTTATAATGTCTAGTCTTTTTGTTCGCATTTTGAGGATTAACAGGGCATCCTCTCTTGTTGTGTCCGAACTCTTTGCAGTGCTTGCATTGCATTCTATATCTTCTTCTCTCTACAGGCACTTCATTAGTTTCTCTCCTCCTATTTTTCTTTGGTCTTCCAGGAGGCCTTCTGAGTAGTGGTGGCAATATATCATCACCATCAGCTATTGGCCATGATGTTTTATCTGGAATCGGGTAAATCAATCCAGAATATGTGGCCAAGTAACTATCCTGCTTCAGCCAACCATGTATGAATTTTGAATTATCCTTTTTTGCATGTAGAATGCAAGGCATGGCATGGACACATGGAACGCCACTCAATTGCTAGTAGCCACAGTCACAAACATGATGTTCAAGGTCAACGATGTAAGTCCTACCCCTATCATCCACTTCGTACAACCATTCACTTGCTCGACAAACTGGATTTGCACTTCCTATTTGCAAATTCTTCATCATCTTTGCATAAATTCTTCCAGGTATTGTTGTTTCCCAAGCTTGAGCTTTTTGTCTTCTATTAACCATCCTTTTCATTATCTTTTTTCTCATCCATTCCAGCATAGTTAATATAGGTAGGTTTCTTTGTACTCCAAACCATGCATTAAAAGACTCTGTCATGTTATTGGTGACATGATCTGTCTTGCACTGGTTATCGAATGCATGTCGCGACCAATACTTTGCTGGTAGTTTTCTTAGTGTTTCATAAACAGCAACATCAGCTTTTTTCACATCTTCCATAGCCTTTTCAAATGACCTTTTGCTTGATGCTCTTGCGGCTGCCCAAAATTGTGCTTTGAAATCAGACAAAGGGTGCTTAGCTTTTAGATTCGATAATATATGTCTGCCACAATATCTCACATGAGCATTAGGAAACTCAAGTGCCAATGCATTCTGAATCCCTTTTTGGCGATCACACATGATGGTCAATTGCCTTGTATCCCCTATAAATGTCTTTAAATGACCTAGAAACCAAGTCCAAGTAACTGTATTGGCATCAAGTGGGAATATACTATTATTGGCATCAAGTGCTACTGCTGAGAGAAGGATACCCTTATAAGGACCCTTTAAATGACATCCATCTATGCCAATAAAAGGTCTACATCCACTGTTAAAGCCATCTCTAACTGCTGGAAATGATAGCACAAACTTGTCAAAATGAGTAGTTGCCTCATTATCATTGTATCTCATTACGCTAACCAGGGCCAATGATTGTGGCATCTTGCTAAGAATTTGTTGCGCATAAGATCTAATAAGCCTATAACTAGATTCATGATCTGCACATTTTGTTTCTAAAGCCTTTTTCTTTGCCCTGTAAAGTTTAGTTTTGCCAACCTTAATCCCATACATTCTCCTCAACTCAGATTGTATGAAATTAACATTAATCTCTGGATGGTCAATGATAGCATTTCCAAATCTCCATGCAATGAACTCTGCAGTGCATTCAGGATTCTTCAGCAATCTAACACAAGTATGCAAATCATTATGCCTTTTCACCATGAACATTGCTCCGAATCTAGTTTTCGTAGCATGTAAAAACCATGGGCACTTGTAGTACTCACACCCAACATTGATTCTTGTCTTTTCAAACTTGTGCCTATAAGTCTTAAACCTATTCTCCACAGCATGCTGTCTCATTGCCCATGCCAATTCTGTAAAGTTCTTGAAATACAGTCCAACTCTGAATATCACAGGTGCATGACTCGGAATATATAAATTTGCTCTCATATCAGCATCCATTATACACAATACATCATCATGCTCATTATCAGAATTGACACCAAACTCATTGTCATCACTTTCACAATCAGAAAGAATACAATCACCATCACTGGCATCGGAAGGCACATACCCTGGATTAGATGTGAGAGTAACAACCTTTAATTGATTATCGTCTTCATTATTATCGTTCAGACTGAAAACACTATCATCGGAGTCATAGTATGGGGCTGTTGCTGCATTGATGTCAGGATTATGGTTGGTAGCTGAAGAATTAGGCAACGGATTAGAGGCTTGATATAGTTGCGATTCTGGATTCAGTGTCATTGGTTGTGATGGCATTTCAAGTGAGATTAGAGATGGACGAGGCTGCTGTTCAGGTGAGTTTGCTGCAGAGTTATGGTTGGACAAGTCATTTTGGTGACAAGTTGGGGATCTAAAATAGGTGTCAAGGAAATCCTCAAATAAATCACAATTGGCCTCGTTGTGGTTCTTACTGTTGGGGGTATCAGTATGGATTGAAGCTTCAGCTCTTGACTGCGATTGACCACTATCTGGTGAAGTATCAATTTTTGAAAGGGTATGTGTAGCAGGGTTTGATTCATTTGTAATGGCAGCTGGTGGTGATGAAATAGGGTTATTGAGATTTAGAGTGCCTGGGATGGTAAGTTGTAATGTGTTTTGTTTTGAAGTGTCTGAAGGTTGGAATAAGGCTCTTTTTGCTGATGATTTGTTTGATGATGGTTGTTGGGAAAGATAAAATTGCATTTTGTAGAGTTGCATCTTGTGGTGCTCTTTCAACTGGAAAAAGAGATCTTCATCATTAAAGATTTCAGCATCTTTTGATTCCCATGGCACCCAAACAGTCAGCCGGAACAATTCATCAAACTTCATCATTCTCCCATACACTTTCACAAGTACCTTGTTGGTTAGGGAGACCTTGCTGAATCTATCTAAATCTATTACACCAAGATTATGTGTAGTGTCCTTGAAAGTGACACACACAGTTGTGTCATCTTTGTCATTCATTTTCACCTGTAAACATATTTACTATCAATTTTTCTAATATGGCAGTCAAGGTAAGATAATGCACTTTATATCTAAAACTTGATCATAATTTTGAACTTAACACATGTTTCCTGGATTATATACTTAAGCTTTTTTTTTTTCCAAAAGCTGCCAAATTTCAACAAATAATAACACATTCAGCCATAATAATCATCTACGAAGCAAAAAATTTTACTGACAAGACCATGAATCCCTAGCACAGAAGATAAATTAAAGCATGCATAAGCTGAAACAACGGTACCAATAATTTAAAAAATAATAAATAATAAATATTGAAATAAATCCATAACTAAATAAACCCTAAATAAACCCAAAACAAACTAATCAAATAAAATGAAAATAACAATTTCTTTTTTTGAAATAAATAAGATCAGATAAAATGAAAACTAACCTTTGCCTTTCCAAAAAGGAAACCACTGATGCAATTCTCCTTCTCCTTGCAAACAAAATGACTAACAGCCAAGCTATTCATATGTGGTAGCACGTGATGAAGAAAGAAAACCCGCCAAAACCGATTCCCAAAGCTTGATTTTGGCTCCAAACTAGAGTAGATGTCAGTGCTACATGTTGCTAGTCTCATCACAAAATCAGTGAAGTGAAATGATGTAATCAGTAGCTCACATCACGAAATCTTCTTTTGTTTCTCCTTTCCTTTCTTTTACCTGGAATTTCTATTTTGCCCTGGCACTGTTAAGTTTGACAGGGAAATTGACGATTTTAGGTGCGCGGCGGGTATTGTTTAAACAAATGGGTGCGCGGCGGAAATTGTCAAAACATTTGGGGGCAGGGTGGAAATAACCCTCCTCATTTTTTAACTTAAACTCAAATCGATTTTTCCATAAAACAAACTCTAAACACCGTTCTTATTAGCATGATTCCAACTCCAACATCGACAGTTCTCATTGATGCAATTCCAACATCGGTAATTCTCATCGATGTGATTCTAACACCAATCATATTCATACACCTCTGTTCTTCTATCTTTGTTTTTAAAATATCTAAGAAAGGTGCGTTTTCCTTTGTCCGCTATTCATTTTTTGAGTTTTCCTTTACTTTGTTACATACAATTTTTCATTTTCTTCCTTTTTGTTTAGAATGTGCTAGGGCTTTTGCTTAGAATAAATTAATAGGTGATTGGTCACGTGCGATTTATTTACTTTGAAGTCACTATTTTTATTGCATTTTTATTTTTTTTAGTTGCTTTTTATAGACATGCACAATCCCTTTCGGATGAAATTTCCCTAATAAAAATCATTAAAGGCAGCAACAAACAAGTAACCAATTCCTGTAGATTCCAACAATACATGTTTTTGAACAAATCATTTCAGCTTCTCATAAATTTTAAAGGATTCACTTAAAGGTAACTAAAGAAAATTTAAACTATTGAGAAATATTGTTTTAATTTCTTTGAAACAGGGTATGTAATTACAGAAACCCACAAGTTTATTAAACTAACAACTCATTTTGAAACAAGTTATGTAATGTTAGACATAATTCATCCTTAATTAATGTTATTTGTTTTAAAAAGAAAATTGGGTATTGCTCTTAATTAATCTCTTTCCTATACTGCTGTTTGATGAAGAAATATTATTCTATTTTCTAGGTTTAAGTGTTCACAATTATGTCTACTAACTCAACTAGTAAGGTTATTTGGAACCCTCAGACTTTAGATGTATTTTGTGAGTTATGTATTAAGGCGGTAGGTCCAAACATCGTCCTAGGACTCATGTGACTTCCAAAGCATATGAAAATTTAATTAAGGAATCCACTAAAGAAACTGGATTGTATTGCAATAGAACTCAAATGAAAAACAAATGGGATTCTCTTAGAACTAATTGGAAATTATGGAAGAATTTGATTAGCTTGGAAATTGGTCTAGGGTGGAATCATAGGTTATGGATAGTTGATGCAAGTGAAGATTGGTGGAAAAAGAAAATAAAGGAAAATTTGCAATTGAGTAGATTTTGAAAAAATGGTATTGATCTAGAGTTAGAAAAAAACCTAAATTTAATGTTCAAACACAGTGGCTATGAGTGACCATGTTTGGCTTCCCTCATCTGGTTTTCCTTTAGAGAGTAATGAGGCATCTGAGTCTCTTAGTGTTGAGAGTAATGCTAATTCTAATGAGTACTTTTGGGGTTTGAAAGAATGCATGGAAGATTTTACAAAATATGTCAAGCTATACAATCAAGAAGCAGGTAGAGAGAGTTATTACTACCATGGCCTTACATAATTATATAAGAAGACATTCACAAAATCACAATCATTTTGATGAAATAATGGACGAATCAAGTCATAGTAATAGCGAACATATAAGTAAGATTGCGTCCCTAAAGAAAGTTATGATACAACTAATAACATAGCTCAAAATATGATAATCTTGGGAGATGGCATTGCTCAAGTTTAAAGGAGGTATGACAATATAAATATTTATAAGAATTTTGTAATTAGTTACACTTTAATTTTATAATGTTATGTTGTACCATCTTTATTAGACATATTTGGTATAATTTATTTCTTCAATCAATGTGTAAAATTAGAAATTTATTTACTTTCAATTTTAAATTATTTTGTTTTAAAAAATATTTATTACAATGTGTGAAGAAAAATAACTTCGATTAATTAAATATTAATTTGATTTGTCAAAGTAATAAACAATAATCAGATGTTAATATGATAATTCAAAATATGAAAATTAATTTGACTAATTAATAATTAAAATTAATGTTATTTAAAATTAATTATTTCAAATATTCATCAACTTTCACTATACAACTATTAAAATTTACCAAACACTATCAATTTCGACTCTACAACTATTAAAATTTGCTAAACACCAGCAGCTTATATCCCACAACTATGATTTTTGCTGCACAATAGCTGCATCTTAATGTTGTGTTTACTTGTCAGTAATCGAAATGGGATGTAATCAGAATGGGTTGAAATCATAATGAGTTGGAATGTGAATGAAGAATATGAATCAGAATAAGTTGTTTACTTGACCTACAGGAATCAGAAGAAGAATGGGTTAGAATCTCATTGATGTGTTTATTTTATCTTGAAATCGGAATCAAAATGAGTTATATTGTAACAAATTACTAAAAAGTACTTAATGAATTATTGTTACAATTATTATTTTATATTTTAATTATAGTGATTATTTATTCAAAAAGCATTATTATTAATTAGTATTGACAAGAATATATTAATATATTAATTAATTGTACAATTTTTAACTAATTATAATAATTATATTAATTATTATTATAAAAATATATTAATTGTTGTAATTATTTATCCAAAACTATAATTATTAATATATCATTGTTAATAATATACTAATATATTAATTAATAGTAATAATTATATTAATAATTATTATCAAAGTATACTAATTAATTAGTTACAATAAAAGTATATTAATTATTGTGATTATTTGTCAAAAATTAAAATTATTAATAATTATTGTTAATAATATATTAATATATTAATTAATAGTAACAATTATAATTAATTAATTAATAATAATATTTGAACTAATTATAATAATTATATTAATAATTATTATAGTAGTATATTAATTAATTAATAATAATAATAATATATTAATTATTGTGATTATTTATTCAAAAACTAAAATTATTAATAATTATTGTTAACAATATATTAATTTATTAATTAATTATAACAATATATTAATAAATTATAAATGAGGACAAAAATTTAGGGAGGGTAAAATAATCAATCTTGAAAATGGGAGACTCATTCCCACCTCCCTCTTCGGAATGAGTCTCCCATTCCTCATTCAAAAATTGTGGTGTGCTCCACGATTCTGATTCTTATTCTTAGATTTATTTTGCGAAGTAAACAATGTTAATGATTCTGATCCTCTGGTCCGGAAAGTAAACGCAACATAAAAGTTATAACACTTCACTCCTAAACACACCTTATACATTGTCAGCAAAATCAATAAGGCAAAGGTGCTATTAGCAATACAATGGCACCAAGTGATGGTTCACCAATGGTACTCGAAACACAAAGAACGGGGTTACAATGTAAGCGTGTGAATTAGGAACGAACTGGACTCATTATATGTGTCACGTAAGTTCCACGTAGGATGTCATGTCAGCATCTTCTGTTCCACTTGTATGCAGATTCAGGTGCTGAGATGCCTCACTCTGTCAGCTTCAAAGTTCTAGTGCACTAAATATTGGTAAGCATTAGAAGCTTGCTCCTTAGATATTTAAATATGTTTGCCACAGATGCTTAGTTGGAATCTACCTTATAAATTTATTTCTCCGCTTACAAACTGAACATCAAACTCTGTATATTTTATTCTAGAGATGAAAAATTTTAACCATAAGAGAAGCACAATGCAAAAATCCACAACTTAATTTATTTATATATGAAATGAAATACTTAGATTTCAAAAGAAAATTATTTAGATTTCAAGGGAAAATTCTTCCCTTTAATCACCACTTGTTTGAAAGCAAAGGGCTAGCATCTACAGAAAAAGCAACAGCATTTAAAATTGCTCCAGTTGAAGATGAACCAGTTTCAAAATTGCCACCCACAAGATCAATGTCTTCACACTTTTGAGCTCTAATCCCCCCTAATTCAAATGCGACTTCTTTCATAGTAGGTCTCTTCGTCCCATTCAAATTCAAGCATCTTTTTGCAAGCATGCCAACGGTAATAATCTCTTCTCCCTTGGCTTCCCTAAGAACTTGAGCATCAAGCACATCAAACAAACGGTTCTCTTTCATTGCTAGGAGAAAATACCCTGCTAAACTTTTATCTTCTTCAGCGTCGGTTGAACGAATAGGTTTTTGTCCAGTTAAAAGCTCAACAAGGACAACCCCAAAACTATAAACATCACTTTTCTCTGTAAATTGACTTGACCGAAAGTACTCTGGATCTAGATATCCAAAAGTTCCTAGTACTCGTGTGGTCAAATGAGTTTGATCAATCGTGACAGATCTAGAAGCCCCAAAATCTGAAACTTTTGCTCGAAATTTATCATCCAATAGTATATTTGCAGACTTGATGTCTCGATGATAAATTGGAATAGAAGTAGTTGAATGCAAATAGGATAGAGCACTTGAAACTTCTATGGCAATGCGTAAACGCATTTCCCATGTGATTGAGAACTCAGTTTCATGTATATATTGATAGAGAGTTCCATTTGGAATAAATTCATACACCAAAAGAGGAACCTCTGTCTCCAAGCAGCATCCGAACAATTTAACAACATTTCTGTGGTTAATTTGAGTTAAAATTACCACCTCATTGATGAATTGCTCAATATTACTCTCATCCACTAATTTCGACTTTTTCACAGCCGCAATTCTTCCATCTGTCAACATTCCTTTGTACACTGTGCCTTGGCCTCCTTGACCAAGGATTCGATTGGTATTGAAGTTGTCAGTAGCCATTTCCAATTCCATTGAAGTAAACAATTTTGTTTTCTCGGTATTACCTTCATTTGATGACGATTGTTGTTGCAACAATAAACCACCGTTTCTTTTAAAGAACTTCTGCTTGAGCTTGACTTCGCTTCTTCAATGAACTTGTACAACCACCATGTTCCGATTAGTAGGAACAACATTCCAAGCCCACTATTGCAACCTGCAACGCTCCCGAACAAGAATATTTAATACGCGTTCGAGGTGATCATAAATGTATATGCTATTGCAAATTTCAGGTGCAGAACGTTTTTGCATTTGTGAGCCCATATAATTTTTGAAAACCTCCCCTAAGGTTTGGACTTGTTGCAAGTAGATGGCGAGAATCTGTTTATTTGTAAAAAACCCCCTACCGTCAGTTAACTTTAACATTGACCGTTAGTTGACTGTGCAAAGACAATATTACCCTCAACAACAATTTGTAGACGGAAATAACTAAAAAAAAATTAAAATTATTGGCTATTTTATCCTCTTTAAATTATTGATATTTTCTTAAAGTTCCTACAAGAAAGATAAAATTAAAAATTTAAAAAATCCTCTTTAAATTATTGATATTTTCTTAAAGTTTCTACAAAAAAGTTAAAATTAAAAACTTGAAAATGAAATAGTTATAATCTTTACTTATGATATTGTAAATTTTTGGAATTGACAAGGATAAAATTGTCAAAAAATAGGGTTTGTGTTTTTCGCGCCAACAATTTTAATTTTTTTTTTAGTTATTTCCGTCTACAAATTGTTGTTGAGGGTAATATTATCTTTGCACAGTCAACTAACGGTCAATGTTAAAGTTAACTGACGGTAGGGGGTTTTTTACAAATAAACAGATTCTCGCCATCTACTTGCAACAAGTCCAAATCTCAGGGGAGGTTTTTAAAAATTACCCCCCATATATATACGTTAATTAAAAGAAAAAAAGAAGAACAATTAATTCTGTCGACGAAATCTGCAAATTCCAATACATACCTATAATAATGAATTTGACATGAGAATTTTTGTGCAAAATTGGATCAGGTTCATATGAACTTGTGCAGTCACCGAAGTTGGAATTTGAAAAGTAACCTTTGGGACATCCGGATGAGCAATTGCGGGGGCTTGTGATATTACACAACAAGTCACCTAAACAAACCCAAAAGATGAAATAGAATATCAAAATAAATTACGGCTATATATAAATCTTGCCTTTTTCACATATGCGAATTCTGCAATTACTTTCTCTAATTTTTTGTTAGATACGTAGTCGGTTCAAGGAAATACAGTAATTACAATACATATATGAAATTAATTTAATTAGTATTCGAAATTGTACCTGAGCAAGATCCATGGTGGTGTCGGTCAAAGACTGTGTCCCCAGTGCAAAGGCAAAAGTAGCCTAAGCTTAATTGTATTAAACATATATTGTCTATATTCTTTTTTTCTTTTTATTTTAAAGGAAATATGACGGACCTGTAATAATAAAAAAAATAAGGGTTATAACAGGCTTAAGTACAATACATAAGATAAATTAAAGGAGATTAATTTGTTTCTCAATTAAAATCCAAAGAAAAACTAGAGGAACCAATCTTAGCTACTATAGCTGAAATCCCCCTCGTGTTTGATAATACAACAGAACACAAGAAAATACAATTGTAGCAACAGAATGCAAACAAATAACAAAAAAAAAAAAAAAACCACAAAATGCAACACAAAAACCAACCTTAAGGTTCACTAGAAAGCCTCTCAAAGAGCCTTTGACCTAGGCCATCAGAAACTCGCCTTAGGTTATTAGAACCTTGATGTACCACTATTAAAGCCCTCAACAGCTTCAATATAGGCATACGGCATACCGTTCCAATCCGAACACTGACACAATCTCGATTTGGACATTGAAACAACACCATCTATGTAGAGACCACCAGGACCACCGCAGGAGCAGTATAAAATCTTAGAAAACAACAAAACATAAAAACAAGCACAATAACAGAAGCAGAGACGAAAATAAAAACAAAAGAAATATAGAAGAAAAATAGAAAATAAGAAAAAAGAATTGACGTACTGGTTCCCTCCCCGACTGAAACTCCTTTAGTATAATTTTTTGCTGTGTGATGGGCAATTGGCGACGTGGTAGCTAGAGGTAGCAGCAGGGAGTTTCGGTTGGTCCGAGGCTGCAGTGGTTGGAAAAACAGAGTTGGAAAATAGATTTGAAAGTTTAGAGGTTCGAAAATGTGGTGGCTCTGTAATTCAGGCACGTTGATTGATCAAAGCTAGTGAATTTTAGCTGGTGGCAGAAAGGGTCTTAGCAGAGAGAAAGAAAGAGTTTTTGATTTACCTCTTACGCTAGTTATCTCTGTACATTTTTTTTAACCAATAATGATTGTGACCCACCAATTAAGTCCCGATTTGAGTCCCAACTATTATATATTGTTTATCTATTGAATAATAAATTTTATAACTGATAAAATAAATATTCTACTATCCACTTAATGAATGCCACATCCATCCATTGGTACCCGAGATGGGATCCTCTAGCATTACCCTTTTATAACATGAGTTGAATATCAATTTATAACTTGGAGAGCTGAGAGTACAGAATTGGAACGTAATTTTAAACAGACTTTTCTTTCAAATGACTTTTCGAGTGGTACCCAAGCCTCCATGTGAAGGGCGTCTAGTGGTAAGGTACTGTGGGAGGTAGTGCGGGCATAATCGTGGGTGAGTTTATCTCTAATAAAATATAAAAGTTCATGGGTTTAAGCCATACTCAAAATCTAACTAAAGAGTTGAGGATTGTTCTAACTTTATATATTTGACCTAAGAGATTCACTCACAAATGATACAAGGGTATTTTATCTATCAGTTTGTAATCAGATAAAAAGATTTTTAACCCATGAAATACAAGAAAGCGCATTGATCTTTATTTCCTCCCATCTTCCTTTCGACTTTATTTCACTACCGGGAAAGTCCTGCATAACAATAAGCCAACAATTCCGACATGCCACTCTGGAGTTTATTT
This sequence comes from Citrus x clementina, assembly GCF_000493195.1. Taxonomy (NCBI): domain Eukaryota; kingdom Viridiplantae; phylum Streptophyta; class Magnoliopsida; order Sapindales; family Rutaceae; genus Citrus; species Citrus x clementina. The sequence goes on along the minus strand of NW_006262339.1, from coordinate 12,136,307 downwards.
AACGTTGGCCCTCTTTAAGTGCTCAAGTTGTTCTCTCCTATTTACTAGAGATATTAGGTCACATGGTGCTAAAGTTCTTGCACATCAGTATTTAATAGACTCTGAGATCATATCATCTTGCATTTATAAACTTCAACTACGAAATTAATTTCAACAGATTTTTCCTTCATCTCCTCCATTTGCCCCCCCCCCCACCAAAAGAAAAGAAAAAAAAACGAGGAAGATGCAGCGCATGCAATTAAATAGTGGAAAATTTGTTTGAAATGACTTGGAAGTGTTTAATTACAAATGATGGTGCCCAAAGAAACTGTAAGGATACAAGAATGATAGTATCGGAAAAGTCTAACAATCTTATTTATGAAATACAAACAGTTTCAAGGCCATTCTTCTCTGTCACCATTTGTTTGAAATTAAGGGTCGGCATCCACAGAAATTGAGACACTATTTAAAATTGACCCACTAGAAGATGAATCCCTTTCGAAATCATGTCCAGTATGTTGAAAAGTCATGCATGTGGCATCCAAATTCAAGAAAGCATGCAAATTTTCAAAGAGCTACCAAACAATTGAAGAAAAAAATGAAAAGTTGGCAAATTTGTCAAATTTGCCAAATGGACACCATCGACAATTTGCTTAGGTTAGGTAGAATAGTAGAGGGGTTGGTGCAATATTGCCATTGTTTTCCCTATAAATAGATGACACTTCTTCCATTCTAAGTATCCCAAAATTGTTAAGCTTATAATTTTCCAAGCTTTTGAGAGAAGAGAGAGAAGTGTGTCTGGGGAATTTATCTTTCCTGCAGAGTGTCAGAGTACTGGGTATATTTGGGTTTCTGGGAAGTGAGATTCATTACTCAAATATTGTACTCTATTAATTGTTAAATAAACAATTATTCTTTCTTGCCTCCGTGGATGTAGGTTTAATTACCGAACCACGTAATTCTTGTGTCCTTTATTTTTCTATAATTATTTGGTGCGCTTGATTCCACATTCTGCGCACAACAAGTGGTATCAGAGCCGACGGTTCGTACTTGGGGGGATACGGTACTGTTCACGAATACGGTGGAGACGGCCATTTGTACTTGGGAGACAATCTATTATAAGTAGTGTGTATTTTTGCATGTCTAGGAAAGTTCTATCAACAAAGGCGATAATAGTCTAAGGATTATAGTTTTTAATTGGGACCGAGTTCTCGTCCAGTCTCTTGGGAACTTTCTTGGTGCGTTTATTCAAGCGAAATTAACATAATAGAGATTGTTTTTCAAGTGGAAATAGTTCGTTGAGAAAATGGTAGAAGGTGAAACTTCCAGAATTGGGGAGAGATTTACCGAGACTATTTCAGGAGACACTTTAGGTGGGAGGCGAGATTTGTCAAATCGCTATTGATCACCTATTATAGGAGGCCAGAAGATCGATGTTGAAAAGTTTAATGGGAAAATCAACCTCGGCATGTGGAGGCGCGAAGTTATGGACGCCTTTATTCAAATCGATCTCGATGTTGTTCTGAAAAATAAAAGACATTTATATGATGAAGAAATTTGGGATCATATGAATGAAAAAGCCTGTGGTCAGATCAGATCTTATTTGACCAAGGAGGTCAAATACTTGGTGAAGGATGAGGAGTGTGTGATGACTTTGTGGCGTACATTGGAAGAGAAGTACTTGCTAAAAAGTCCTGAAAATCGCCTTCATGCAATGAACCAAGTATATGGCTTTCGAATGAAGCCTGGGGTGTGAATGCATGATTATGTCTCGAGATTTGAAAAGTTACTTGCTGATTTGAAGAATCTTGATGAAGATATTAAGGATGAAGTCAAGGCTATGATTCTGTTACACTCACTACCAGAGGAATATAGTCATTTTGTGACTACCTTGATATATGAGAAAAGCGTGATCATCTTCAAAGATGTTTTCAAAGCATTGACTAACTTAGAGATTCAGAATAATAATAAAAATTTTGAACGAGCATCGTCTGAAGCTTTGGTGAGCAGAGATTGGGCGATGGAGAAAAAGAAAAAGCATTGTGGAAAGAATTCTCGATCCAAATCGAGAAGCAGAAATATAGCTCGAGACGAGTGTGCCTTTTGTCATAAAAAGGGTCATTGAAGGAAAGATTGTCCAAAGGCTCAAAAGAGAGATGAGAAGAAACCAGCAGCAGCAAACATGGCACGAAAAGATGAAGACTCTGATTATTCACTAAGTATTACTCCTGCAGCATACGTGGCTAGTTCGAGCGAGTGGATACTTGATACTAGAGCAACCTATCATTTGTGTCCCATTAAGGAATGATTTACGGATTTTAACGAATTGGAATCTGGTGCAGTTATGATGAGGAATGATCAACCTTGTCGCACAATAGGGATAAGAACAATTCGACTCAAAATATTTGATGAAATGATCAAAGAACTCAAAGTGGTTAGATTTGTTCCAGCTTTAAAGAAAAATCTAATTTCTGTAGGTGCTTTGGAAGCTAAAGGCTACAAGGTTACCATTGGAGATGGCACAATGAAGTTTACACATGGGACTATGGTGATTCTGCAAGGGGTTCAGCGTCACAATCTGTACTATTTGAAGGGAGGTACAACTGATGAAGCAAATGTTATTGAGGCGCATAATGACACCACCAAGCTATGACATGTACGATTGGGACATGCTGGAGAGAAGTATTTGCAAACTCTAATGAGGCACGAACTCTTAAAAGGTATTAAAACCTGTAAATTAAATTTCTGTGAGCATTGTGTAGTAGGCAAGAAAACAAAAGTCAAGTTTGGTACAGTTAATCACGATACTCGTGAGATCCTTGAATATGTTCATAGTGATGTATGAGGACCAACCAAGACTGCATCAATTGGTGGAAGCCATTATTTTGTTACATTTGTTGATGATTTCTCTAGACGTGTGTGGGTGTACACCATGCGAGCAAAGGATGAGGTTTTAGAGATTTTCGTGAAATGAAAGAAATTGATGGAGACTCAAACTGCCAGAAAGATCAAAGTATTACGATCTGATAATGGGGGTGAATATACTTTTGATCCATTCTTGCAAGTATGCCAGAACGAGGGTATTAAAGATATTTCAGACATACTCCGCAACAGAACGGTGTGGCTTAGCGTATGAATCGTACTTTACTGGAGAAGGTACGATGTATGTTATCTAATGCTGGTTTAAATAAAAAGTTTTAAGCTGAAACTGTGAGCTACATAAGTCACTTGGTAAATCGGTTGCCTTCTGTTGTAATTGGAGGTAAAACTCCTATGGAAATGTGGTCTGGAAAGCATGTACAAGACTATGATTCTCTTCGTATATTCGCGTGTCCAGTTTATTATCATGTCAAAGATGGTAAACTGGATCCTCGTGCTAGAAAAGCTATCTTTGTGGGATTCAAATGTGGAGTAAAGGGCTTCAAGCTTTGGGATCTCGAAGATAAAAAGTTTGTGTGTAGTAGAGATGTCACGTTTGATGAAGCTTTAATGATGAAAGCTTCAAGTTCTCAGCAGGTGGAGAACAAGACCAAAGAGGTATTGCAGCGGGTGGAGTTTGATGCAACTCCATATGTACCAGTTAGTTCTACATCAGATAAGGGTTCAACTATGGGGGTGACACCTAGAGTTGAAGAAGATGTTGTTTCTTCTAATGTCTCACAAAATGAAGAAACAATTGATGATGTAGATAATGATGATTTTATAGCAACAAGGAGGCCAAACAGAGAGATAAAGAAACTCGGATGGCTTACTAAAGATATGGTGGTAGCCTATGCACTTCTAGTTATTGATGATGAAATCCCCAACACTTTCAGTGAAACATTACACAGCAGTGAAAGTGATCAATGGAAGTTAGCCATGGAAAAAGAGATGAAATCTCTCCATCAAAACCAGACTTGGAAACTTGTGGAGTTACCAAAAGGGAAAAAGGGCTATTGGCAATAAATGGGTCTACACCAAGAAGCAAGGATCTCCAAATCAATCAACTTCTCGATACAAGGCAAGAATCGTTGCAAAAGATTTTGCTCAGAAGGAAGGTATTGACTACAATGAAGTTTTCTCTCCAGTTGTAAAACATACTTCCATTCGTATCCTACTTGCCTTAGTTGCAGAATATGAGTTAAAGTTGGCTCAATTGGATTATTAAGACGACGTTCTTACATGGAGATTTGGAGGAGGAAATCTATATGATTAAGCCTTGTGGTTTCAAAGTTGCTGGAAAGGAGAATCATGTGTGTAAATTGATTAAATCTTTGTACGGACAGAAGCAATCGCCAAGGCAGTGGTACAAAAGATTTGATCAATTTATACAAGGGCAAAAATTCACTAGAAGTGAACACGATCATTGTGTTTACTTTAGAAGACTACTAAATGGAGCTTTCATCTATTTGTTACTCTATTTTGACGATATGCTTATAACTTCGAAGAATAGAGATGAGATCGAAAGATTAAAGAAGCAGCTGGCTTCTGAGTTCGAGATGAAAGATTTGGGTGATGCACAGAGAATACTTAGGATGGAGATTCGTAGAGACAAGAAGAATGAGAGTGTATGGTTGACTCAAAAGTCTTATTTGAAGAAAGTTCTAGAAAGATTCGGTATTGATGACAAAACTAAACCGGTATGTACACCTGATAACTGTAGGAAATGAGAGTTATTACATCAATTCTAGAGTTAAATCAAGATCATTTAGAGAGAAAATAAGGTGTTTTTATTACATTTTGGTTACCTTTTGCATAAACATTCATTTTAGTTGGGTTTTAATAAGTTTTGTTTAAATCAAGTAATTTTTGCTAAAAACAGGTGCATAATTGTAGGTTTTAAATTCATAAGGGGATGCTGAGACATTAGATGAGCAAGAGGAGGAAAGAAGATGGCCACAAAAGAAGACAAGCACAATCGGGAATAATGCAGTGTTGTTGTGGATGTTAGAGCAACCAGTGCTGCAGCAATCAGAGAGTAATGCGGGAGAAAGCTTAAAGTGTGGGTCAGCCATAAAATCGCGATATGCATGTTTCCTAATTTAAACACATGCATGCGCATGGACTTTAGGTCTTTTATCCTAATTTGCAATATAAAAGGAGGCGTGCACCACATAGAAAGGCGGCAAGGAATTATCATAAAAAATAATTACAAAGGCAAGAAGAAGGAGATCAAGATTTAGGAGTGCTATTCGGAAACAAAGAAAAGAATCGTGCATAATTATTTTTCTTTCATCGTGCTCAACTTATATTTTCTGTTCTTCCTTGAATTGTTTGGATGTATTCCGAGATCAATATATTCGTGTTTATTTTTCTCATCCAGATTATGAACTAAATTTACTTGTGGTTGAGTGACAAATAATCCAATGGGTTCTTGACTGTTCTTTTATGTTGTTATGGTAATGCTGTAGCATTATACTCTTAGTAGTTTTTATGAATACAACTGTTATTTCAGTTGACCACCCATTTAATAGTTTCAGTTAAGATAGAGCAGCAAAAGGGTATGTCTTAGCGGACATTATTAGGGTATTACTTGTTCTTAAGTCGAGTTTTCTTGATTAGGTTACCTTGAATCCCATAAGGGCAATACTTGAAGTTAAGATTTGTGACACTCTAGACATAGGTGTTCACCTTGTAGGGTGGAGAGATTAAAGGTTATAATGTCGTACCATAAATATATGAGCAACTGGTCATTGTTAGTAGATTTAAAGGTATGAGATTTCCAACATGCGATAGCTGCGGATGCAGATTTATTCTAACCATTGCTGCAGCATTTATTGTAACAACTGGTGCTAATTTGGTAAACAACAGTCACCCCATTAGGAGAGTTTGATCATTCAACTACTATATTCTCAATTGAATCTTAAACACATTTAACTTAGTTTATTTCATTACAGTATTATTTTATTTCCATCTCTCACAATTATTAGTTACGATAGAATTATTTGACAATTGTTTGTTTCGGTCTTTAGTTGATTTGCACTATTGTGATTGCTTTAGCATTTTAAGTAACATCAATCTCTGTGGAGACGATCTTGAAATACTCATCACTTTATTACTTGTTGTGTATACTTGCACATTGGCATTGATAATAATTGATTATAGAAATCAATCAACAACACCTCTAGCTCCTCATTTCAAATTAAGCTCTTTTTCATGTCCTAGATCTCAAGAGGAGTGTGATTACATGGCTCGTGTTCCATATGTTAGTGTTGTGGGTAGTCTTATGTATGCTATGGTATGTACAAGGCCCGATATATCTCAAGCAGTGAACATGGTTAGTAGATACATGCAAAATCCGGGTAAAAATCATTGGCTTGCGGTAAAGTGGATTCTCTGATATCTGTAAGGGACAGTTGATGTTGGGTTATTGTTCAATAAGGATTGTGGTCAACAATGTGTTGTGATTCTGATTTCGCTGGAGACCTTGACAAGCGAAGATCAATAACGGGCTACGTATTCACATTGGGTGGAGGTCCGGTTAGCTGGAGGTCGATTCTACAATCGACAATTGCTCTGTCCACTACGAAAGCAGAGTATATGGCAGCAACTGAAGCTGCAAAAGAAGCTATCTGGTTGAAAGGCTTGTTAGGTGATTTGGGAGTAATCTAGGAGAACATTGTGATCTTCTATGATAATCAAAGTGCGATATTCCTTGCGTAGAATCAAATATATCACGGTCGGACGAAGCACATAGATGTGAAATATCATTATGTGAGAGAGATTATCGTGAGTGGTGTTGTGTTGTTGAGAAAGATCGATACCATAGATAATCCGTCAGATATATTGACAAAGGTAGTTTCTAGAGTTAAGTTTTAACATTGCTTGAAACTAATTCAAATCCTTCGATTGTGTTAAGTTATGTCCTTCAGGAATATTGAACTACGGTTGGCTTAATCCCAAATTGGGTATGTAGGCAGTCATCAGAGATCCAGCCACTTTGGGGATGATGGTTCACTGGTAGTCGGCTCAGATTTAGACAAATTTTCGCCAAGGTAGAGAATTGTTAAAAATTCATGCATGTGGCATCCAAATTCAAGAAAGCATGCAAATTTTCAAAGAGCTACCAAACAATTGAAGAAAAAAATGAAAAGTTGGCAAATTTGTCAAATTTGCCAAATGGACACCATCGACAATTTGCTTAGGTTAGGTAGAATAGTAGAGGGGTTGGTGCAATATTGCCATTGTTTTCCCTATAAATAGATGACACTTCTTCCATTCTAAGTATCCCAAAATTGTTAAGCTTATAATTTTCCAAGCTTTTGAGAGAAGAGAGAGAAGTGTGTCTGGGGAATTTATCTTTCCTGCAGAGTGTCAGAGTACTGGGTATATTTGGGTTTCTGGGAAGTGAGATTCATTACTCAAATATTGTACTCTATTAATTGTTAAATAAACAATTATTCTTTCTTGCCTCCGTGGATGTAGGTTTAATTACCGAACCACGTAATTCTTGTGTCCTTTATTTTTCTATAATTATTTGGTGCGCTTGATTCCACATTCTGCACACAACAAGTGGTATCAGAGCCCACGGTTCGTACTTGGGGGAATACAGTACTATTTACATATGGTACTGTTTACATACGGTACTGTTCACGAATACGATACTGTTGTGAACACTGTGGACCATTTGGGTTCTGTGACTTGTAAGGTTAATGATCTCTTAGATGCAAAGGTCGATGAAGTTTCGGATGCATAGCATCAAATATCTTGCATGAACAGGTATGCTTGTAATTCAATCATCAGAGGTTCCTGAGATTATTGATGAGTGTATTGCAACTATAAATTGTTTTCCTTTTCTTACATAACCGAGCATTCCTTTGATCATCCATCTGAAGTCTCTTCTTTAAGATTGATTTCACTGCATTAAAATGGTGGGTGCAGTCCAGAATCAACTGCCATTTTGATGCCATCAAGAATTGCCAAAGCATTCAGCATTTTTTGTAAGCGAGTTTTCCTAGAGATGGACGCAGCCGTGACACCCCATTTGAATTTCTTATAATACAAGTCGAATCTGCTTTTATTCTAAATTTTAAGATGCATCGACTTTTGGTGATTCTGCCCAAGATAAAGTGTATGCATAAAATTGTTGCTCAATGTCAGCCTTGCTAAGTCTGTAATCTTTCATCTTAGCAATGCTATAAAAGGGCATTTTTTTTTGCTTTGAGGCTCAGAGGGATTGCAGCATCAATTTTCAATTTTTTTCGAGCATATTTATAGCCACAAGCATATGATAAGCACCCTCCCGAGAATTCCAGCATGTGAAACAGTGCTGTCTACGATTTTATCTTTTCTGGGTTCCTTTTGGGTGACAAGAAATCCCTTGACGCTTGCTATAGAAAATTCTTGATTTTCAAACTTATAGAGAGACGCCAGATAGGATTCCACCAGCTAGATGAATTCTAAAAGCTTGAAGGCTATCGAGGCACGTTAAGCTGAGGGCCACTTGGTAGCCAAGTAGGTACCTCCTGCGTCACACAATGGTAAAGAATTGCATCAATGGCTGGAAGAATATTAGCACTAATGAATTCTTCATTCTACTCACTTTACGAAATCAATATCAGATTGAACTGTTTGAGGGGTAAACAGAAAAGCCCTAGAAGTGAGGTCTGGCAATCTAGCTTGGCCCAAACTGAAAGAGTTGGAGATAGCTTGTCAAAAACTTTATTGAAAAGGTCTAAGGGAGGATTATAACATTTACAGCTGCAACCTCTTGATAAAACCTAATGATTAAAAAAAAAAAACTTATAATTCACAGCTTTGAAGAATTTGTTACAGGTTTCCGATAATTTGAAGATTTACATTATAAAACGAACACTATAGATTCTCTTGTTACAAAAACGTCAACTAATCCGAAACAAGAAGGCGAATTAAAGTAATACAGTTCCTACTAAGAATGATTCTCCAACTGCCAAAGATAGTATGATGTTACAATTCCGTTCCATGACCAAACTGTACGATTGTTTTTGTCGCAAGTGTAAGCACATCTACAAAAGCAGAAAATGATGCACGAAGAATCCTGGCCTCAACTGCCTCAAAGTGCCTGAATCAGATGAGAAAATAAACAAAATGTAAAAACTTGAAAACTGCAAAGTCCAAGCAAACTTGATATACTAAAGAACAATGGTATCTTAGAGGAAGAACTCTTCTGAAGCAACATATTTGAAAATTTTTCAGGAAAAGGGGAAAAATGATTATTGAACGGGCGACACAAAAGTTCCAAATGAATATTGTCTCATAGGATAAACTGATAGATGCAAATTGAAAAAATATTGGACAAGAATGAAAAATCAGTTATAAGAATGACCAAAGAATAGAAACTTACACTAAAAGTTTCCTATTAATCACAGATATCTGCCTTTTCACTTTGTCTGGTTGCAACTGCACTTGGAAATTGAATTCAAGTAAGAATTTATTGAACATGTAATAAAGTTAAAGTAATTATTTACTTTATATTTTAAGTGTAGCTGGTTTTTAATAAGTCAAAATCAAGTTGTTAGTTGGTTCCTTATTTTGTGGATTCATGGAGAATGATGGAGAACATGCTTAATGCTTGCTTATTTTTATGCTTGTAACTTTGAAGTAAAGCTCTATTTAAAGCTTGATGTTATTCAATAAAAGAGTGTCTTGAGTACTATTATTTTCGCAACTTGTAAATTAAATTTTACGAGTTTATTGGTTTCTCAAATAACCAATATTATTTTGAAGGTTTAGAGTTCCTCGAATTAACCTATTCTTATTGATTTCCTTCTATTTTGTTCAAGTTACCTTTCCAATCATTTGTGTTTGTATCATAAGCATTATCTTTAAACTTTATTTTCAAGTTTTGATACTAGACAATAATAAAAGAAAGTTATAGCTTCAACCCTAAGAAATCACCCTTAGCCTCCTCGAACACCCATGCAATTGTGTCATGCTTGAAATGAAAACAATTAATAGAATCAAAACCTATGAAGCAGACGTCTTCAATTTATTCGATATATTGCAACTCAATAACCACCTCATATTCATTCTAAGCAATCAGATTTGAGAAGAAAACATCTTTCTAGCATTAATACCAACACAAACAACACAATACAAAGCATAGCAGAAGCTAAAAACGCAAACATATAGCAGTAGAAATTAAACATTTTGGTATATTTTTCTTTCCTCTTTTAGGAAATAAAGCTTTGAAGGCAATTGACTGAAAGCCATTTTAAAAAACAAACCTTTAATATTTATACAAACAGCGTAAGAACAAAATGGAACAAACCCACATTGAATAACCAACCGAAGCATAAAATTTATTGACAGAGGAAGATAACAATACTGAATAAATAAGGCAAAATTAACATTTCCCAAGATGAGAAAAGTCCCAGTAAATGGAGACTTAGTTGAACCTCTAGCATAATAAATATATATCACAATGTTAAATTAAAGAAACAGAAACAGCTAAGAGAGAGAATTAAAACCAGCTAAATTCCCATTGCGATGCGTCGAAGACAGAGCAGCTGCCATCACTTCTATTCTTCGCTGGGAAATTTTTTTTAAAACTGCTAGGAGGGTCTTAAGTAGGGAAACGGGCCGGGTTTTTTCATTTTGAATTTAATCAGAACGGGCTGATTTTTTTTTTTTTTTTGGGTACAACTTTTTGGGATAATGTATAGATTTTTTAAAGTAACTTTTTCTCAATTTTTTTTTAGATTTAAAGCCGGTCAATATCCAAAATTTATAAGTAAAACTTTCGAGTAAAATGATACTAATTAGGGTGGTAGATTTGACCCACTTATTATATTTTACCAACCCCTTTCCGTTAACGCTATTAAAAATTTTAAACTAAACTTTATATATCAACATACCTCATTGAATCGCGAACTTAGCTTTATTATGATTTTTTTATCTTTTTTCCAAGCACTGAAACTTATAAAATCTATTTCAAAATGAAAAAAATCTCAAAATCACTATAATCTCTCTCTCTCTGTTTAAAAATTTATCCATCATTACCATAACCATAAAAAAATTAATATTTCTTCATCATCTTCTATTTCGTGCTATAAATTAATTTCTTCCAAAGTAAAGTATACAATATTTAAGAAAAAATAATAATTTAAAAAGTTTAAAAAAATTAAGGTTTAAGAAAATAAATTAGTTAAATTATATATTAATGGAAATTATCATGTGGGTGCACTTAAAAGCTATTTACTCTTTTAAATCATTTCATACAAAGATAAAATAAATATTAGTATAAAAGTAATTAGTGGGGACTGGTGAGGTACAACCAGGGGGTCAAATATCACAACTGTATTAATTATTTTCTTATCAATAAGTTTGGCAATTGATCTAGTTGAGCTCAGGCTTGGCCAACCCCTAGCCTTGCCCTTATAATTAAAAATAAAGGGTCTTAACTTTCAAAAGTTTGATCCTCAAAAGTAAGGGTTGGGCTAGGGTCGACCTTTTTCAAGTCAAGTTCAGGCTCGAGCTTTATCCACACCTTGCAATAATCTTTTAATTTTTAGATACTTTAGTAGGACTCCAACTTTTCATTCTTTATTAATTATATTGTACTATTATTGTTCCATTTTATGATAAATTTGGTTGTAAGGCATTTAATAAATTAACTTTTTATTTAGCTTTAACGAAAATCCAACATGTAAAAATCTAACCAAATTAGCAAGTAAATAAATCGAATACAAAATACTATCAGTTTGAGGAGTGAGTTTTGACCACATTTGTAGTGGATGTGTTCTAATTTTTAAGTATTATTTTTTTAATTTTGAAAATTAATTTAAGGGTCAAAGGTTGAGTTAGGATTTTTTATAAAGTCCTAACCTAGACTTGAATGTAATCGGGTTGAAACTTGATCCTTGACCCTTTAAATTCAATTAAAAACCCTAAAAATTAAAGTTAGGTCAATCAGACAAGAACATGTTCTAGTCTTTTTGCCATCCTTACTTGTTACTTATCAATTATGGAAAGAGTAATGTTATACTTACTCACTTTATATATTCAATTGGGAATTTCAATAATATGATTTTTTATGTGTCACAATAAATTGCAAAAAAAAAAGTCAATAATTAATAATAAAACTGTAACATATGCACTTTAATTTTCCTAATTAAGTGTATTATTTAATTTTTTTCCCTTCGACATTAATTTTAAATTTGTCGCACTTGTTCCAAATTATTACGGTGAAGTTGATACAACACGATTATCCGACATTATGAGTGGTGACTGTTAAATGTTATGCGTTTATTAAATAAATCGTGTTTGGATTATTTTAAATTTGTCACGACATAAAATGAGACAATTCGAACACGATTCAATGGCTGTGTAGTCAGATTTTTATTTCAACACGGGTCCCGCATTAGCTTAATTGGTAGTAAGCTTTAAAAAAATGGAAGCTAGTTTCTATAAATAGAAAGAGGGGAGCTGGTTTCCAAAAATGGAAAGAGAGGGGGCATGCGAGAGAAAGAGAAATTGACCCATTTGACCCGACCCGACTGGCGAAATCGACCCGGCTCCAACTCCTGTTTTCGGCCACCGTTCTAGTCAAGCTTGGTATCGATCTAAAGTTTGAGCGATGCCGGTCATATCCCCGTTGTCATCGTCGCCGGAAAACAGCCAGAACGCGGGTGATCGAAGCTTCAAGGACCGCAACTCAACTCGCTTTCGTCGTTGTTGATTTCACCAAATTTAGGCCACATCACCACTTGGATCTTGATCCTCAGCTCACCCTCATCGTTTTCCAACCAACCCCGCCATCTATAACTGCCGTTTTGGCTGTGAACAACTGTCAGAAATCTTGCGGCTTGGGAAGTTTGATCCGCCATTATCGCTGCGCCTGGGGGGTCACCATTGGCACCATTGGACTGATCGAGGTCAGAACTATCAGACCTGAGCTTCTCGTCACTGTTGACTGAACTTCGGTACCGTTGACCGGCATGGGCAATTTGGTAATTTTGCAAACTCTGGGGATTAATTCGTAATTTCTGAAATTGGTGGATGATTTGGTAATTTTAGACTAGGGCAGTGAGGTAATTAAAGATTTTGGGGGAAATTCGCTAATTTATGTTGTTGAAGGCATTTTAATAATTTTGCATTCTAAGGGTAATTTCATAAATCCAGAACTTGTGGTTAATTTTGTGATTTGAATTGAGAGCAATTAGGTAATTTATGATTTTGAGGATAATTCGATAAATTATGGTTCCGACAGCAATTCGGTAAATTTCGATGTTAGGGGGATTTTGGTAATTTTAGGATATAAGGGTAATTTTGAAATTTTATGTATCCGAGAGTTTCGTTTCGAGCTTTATTTTGTATTGTTAGATGTATTTCATGTTACAGATAATAATTATGTCGTTTACTTGATTAGGAGGACCCGTGATAACTCTATGAAATGAGAGTTATTATGGCAATTCTAGACTTAAATCAAGACCACTTAGAGAGTAATGATGTGTTTTTATTACATTTTTGTTACGTTTTGCATAAACATCCATTTTAGTGTAGTCTTAATAAGTTTTGCTTGATTTAAAGTAATTTGTGCTCAAAACATGTGCATAATTGTAGGTTTTCAGAAGTTTATAATTCATGGAAGGGATGCTGATGCAATAGGTTGGCAAAAAGGAGGAAGAATATGACCACAAAATAAGGGAAACAAAACCTGGATCGGTGCAGTATTATGGCCGTTGCTAGAGCAACCATTGCTGTAGCAATCCTGGAACAACAACAGAGAAAACTTAGGGCGGGATATCTGCAGAATTGCGATCTACAGTTTTCTAATTTCACTCATGCGCGCCCTAAGCTTTTATTTACCCTAGGTTTCAGTTATAAAAAGGGGCGCACATCACATAAAACGGCAAAAATGAATTAACATTGGAAAAATCAAGAGGAAAAGAAGAAAACAATTTGAATTCAAGAGAACCAAGCTGCATCAGTGAAGAATCCAACATAGTTATTTGGATTCAATCTTCATTGTTCTTTACTTGTTCTTTTCTTTACTCTTTGATTGAACCGATGTATTTCGTGACCAATAGTTTGCTGTTTGTTTTTCTTTTTCAAAGTATGAACTAAACTTGCTTGTAGTTGAGTGACAAACAATCTCAATGGGTTTTTGACTGTTCTTATGAGTTGCTATATAATTGTTGTAGCATTTTACTCTAGTAGCTATTATTATAACTGTTATTTCGGTTGACCACCCATTTAATAGTTCAAGTGAAGATAGAGTCGTAAAAGGGCTTGTCTTAGTGGATGTTATTAGAGTAATACTTGATCTTAATTTGAGTTTCCTGGATTAAGTTTATCTTGAATCCCATAAGGGCTATGCTTGAAGTTAAAATTTGTGAAGAATTAGATATAGGCACTCACCTTGGAGGGTGGAGAGAATAGATGTTCATAATGCCATGTCGTAGGTAGAATAGCAACTGGTCATTGTCAAGATACTTAAGGGTATGAGAAGCCCAACACGCGACAGCTGAGGATGCAAAATAATTCTGCCTAGTGCTGTAGGAATTGTTGTAGCAACTGGTGCTAATTTGATGAAAAGCAGTCAACCCATGAAGAGAGTTTGATCATTCAACTACCTCATTCTCATTTGATTCTTTTACGCAATTTATCTAATTTATTTCATTACTGCAATTATTTGTTTTATTTCTTTACAATTTTTAATTTCGGTAGTAATCAATTTTAACTAGGTTCATCATGAAATAAAGGTAGATTGCACTATTGTGATTACTGTAGCATTTCTAGTAACATCAGTCTCTGTAGAGACGATCTAGAATATTCATCACTTTATTACTTGTTGTGTACACTTGCACATTGGCATCAACAGCAATTGAGTAAAAATTCACCAACAACCCGCGAATGAGAATCAACCCGCGGACGTTGTTGATACCGAGTCTGAACATCGTCATTGTGAGTGGAATATACAAAACCTATTTTCATAGTATATTCTAATCTTACGATACAGTACAACATGTTTTGATAATAAGTATTTGATGCTTCAATTTGATGATTTCCTAGAAAATGAATTTTTATCTACGTGATGATATTTATTATTATTAAAAATGAGTTTGATTAATGATTTTATTATCAATTTTGAGTAAATGCATGATAATAGAATTGAGTGGATTTGAGATATGTTAAATAAAAAGGAAATGAGATTTCAGATGTGATTATATGTTTATGTACATGTGTATAAAAGGTTGTTTGCAAAATTATTGGACAATACCCTTCCCCTCTAGATACAATGATACAAATGATATGAGATGATGGGTCTTTGGGGCCCGTCTGAATATACATAGAGGCTTTGGGCCGTGTGTTTGGGCGCTTTTGCCTTTTGGGGGCATATGCATCTAGTATGATAATTACAGAGACACAGATATTGAGATACATATGAGATGAGAGGCATTTGAGGCCTATCTGAGTACACATAGAGGTTTTGGGCTGTATACTTGGGCACCTTATCCTTTGGGGACCAGATTATACATGCACAGATATGATGAGATATATGAGATATGAAATGGCATTTCCACGTCTATCCCTTATAGCTCCAGGGCATGACGGTTCCTTGATTGTCCGTCCGTCGAGGTCCGGATATGATGAGTTTATTCCCCTGGGTTCTTGTTTGGTGATATTTTTTGGTATTCAGTATTTGATATTATGAATGTTATGATTTCATTGATTTTATGCAGATTTATGTAATATTGTTATTTTAGTGCATGATTTTAATTAAATATGTTTATTTAAGTTCTTATGATATTTTGATGAAATTTATTTGGGAAAGATTAAATCATTTTAAATAAATTTATTTTTCAAAAACTACTATCCACTCACTGAGCTCACTGAGTTTTATACTCACCCTGTTTTTATTATATTTTTCCCGCTACAGGAGATTTGCAGATGCATCAGTCGACCCAGCAACGATAGTTAGATTTGAAACTATGGCCACGTGACGGTGTTAAACCTAGATGTTTTGTTGGGATATTTTGAATTATATAATTTATTACTTATTTGTGATTAAGGATAAATTATTATATTCTTGACATTATATGTTTGAAGGATACTGGTATTTGATTGATGAAGTTAGTTGTGGAGGTTGATTGAATATTGTATCATTTTTGGGTGTTAATTTTATAAATTGCAGTTTGGGGATGTCATAATTATATAGGAGACTCTGCCAAAATTTTGGTAGAATTCTTAGACATTAGAATTATTATTAATTTGGTTAGGCGAGTTAGATAGACTCATCCTGGGGAGTCGGGGCGGGTCGTTTTAGTTGGTATCAGAGCACGGTTTTAGATTATGTAGACTTTGTTGTTGTGATTAGAATAAGTTTTGCTGTTGTTAAAGTCGTAATTGATATTTTGTGAGCACCATCATGATTCGTTGTAGCAATAGGGGTGGTCGTAGCCGTACTAAATCAGTAGCTGGGTTGACTCCAGGAGATGTACCTGCGGCGGAAAATAATCCTGTAAACGAGAGAGTAGTTGAGTCTTCAACGCACGAGGTTGCACAACAGACACCAAGAAATGTATCCAACCTTGAGCAGTCAATTGATAAACTAGCTGAGATTGTGACTACAATGGTACATAATCAGACTCATCTGTATGCCGGTCATGTAAACACTATCGAGCGTGTACAAAATTTAGGGGCAAAGAGTTTTAATGGTTCTGGAGATGCACCTGAGGCAGAGTCGTGGTTTGTCAAGTTAGAACGTATTTTTAATGTGATGAGATGCTCAAAGGAGGATGGACTTTCCTTTGCCACTTTTCTACTCAAGGATAAAGCTTATCATTGGTGGCAAATAGTAGAACATCAATATCAATGACATGTTGCAATTACTTAGGCTTATATTCTTTTTTATCCTGGATCCACGCATTCTTTTGTTTCTCATGTTTTTGCCATGCATTTGAGAGAGAGAGTATGAACCACTAGATTATGGTTTAGTTGTTAATACACCTGCAGGGGGTCACTGCTTGCAGAGAGTGTGTATTAAGATTGTATGATTAAATTTGGTGAGCAAGAATTTAAGGCGAATTTGATTATTTTAGACATTCGAGATTTCAATAACATTTTGGGCATGGACTGACTTGCATCTCATTATGATACTAAGGATTGTTTCAAAAAGGAAGTTATGTTTAGAAAAGCCAGGGAAAACTGAGGTGAAGTTTTGTGGTGAGTGTAGAGTTTTACCCTCATGTGTCGTATCAGCCATTGGTGCTAGACGGTTACTAAGAAAGGTTGCTCAGCTTATATCGCATGTGATAGACACTGAAGTTCGGGAGTTGAGATTGGAGGATGTTCCAGTAGTCCAAGAGTTTCCAGATGAACTTCCAAGGATGCCACCTAATAGGGAGGTTGAGTTTTCTATTGATTTAGTCCCTGGAACAGTTCCTATATCTGTAGCACTGTACAGGATGGCTCCAGTTGAACTAAAGGAACTTAAATTTCAACTGCAAGAATTGGTGGATAAGTGATTTATGAGACCTAATGTGTCTCCGTGGGTGCTCCGGTTTTGTTTGTTAAGAAAAAAGATGGTACTCTTAGACTCTGCATTGACTACAGATAATTAAACAAAGTTACAATACGCAATAAGTATCCACTTCCGTAAATTGATGACTTGTTTGATCAACTTCAGAGAGCGAAAGTATTTTCTAAGCTTGATTTATGCTCGGGATATCATTAGCTTAGAATTAAAGAGGTCGATGTTCTTAAAACGACATTCAGAACCTGTTATGGACACTATGAGTTCTTGGTGATGCCATTTGCATTGACTAATGCTCCAGCAGCTTTTATTGATCTTATGAATAGAGTATTTCACCCTTATCTATATCCGTTTATGATTGTGTTCATTAATGATATTTTGGTGTATTCTCGGAACTAGGAGGAACATGCAGAATATTTGCGAACTGTTTTGCAGACTTTAAGGCAAAAGCAATTATATGCCAAGTTCAACAAGTGTGAGTTCTGGTTGGATAAACTAGTATTTCTGGGCCATATGATATCAGCTGAACGGATTTATGTCGATCCTCAAAAGATCGAAGCAGTTGTAAATTGGGAACGACCTACAAATGTCACAGAGATTCAAAGTTTCCTTGAAGTAGTTGACTACTATCGTAGATTTGTGGAGGGATTTTCCAAGATTGTTATTCCTTTGACATGATTAACCAAAAATAATGTTAAGTTCCAATGGGATGATGACTGTGAAAAGAGTTTCAAGAACTTAAGACATGTCTTACTTCAGCCCCAGTTCTTACACTTCCATCGAGTAATGAAGGGTTTGTGGTATACAGTGATGCCTCTAGACAAGGATTGGGATGTGTGCTAATGCAACATGGGAAAGTAGTGGCCTATGCTTCTAGATAACTTAAGAAGCATAAGCAAAACTACCCAACTCATGATTTAGAGCTAGTAGCAGTGGTGTTTACACTGAAGACATGAAGGTATTATTTATACGGGGCAACGTGTCAGATTGTCACCGATCATAAGAACTTGAAGTATTTATTTACTTAGAAAGAGTTAAATTTGAGACAGAGGAGATTGATCGAGCTGATTAAGGACTACGATTGTACTATTGATTATCATCCGGGCAAAGCAAATGTGGTAGCTGATGCGTTAAGTAGGAAGTCCTCCAGCTCTGTAGCTCATTTATGAGTGACATATATGCCTTTGTTGATCGAGCTGAGATCTTTGGGAGTTGAGTTGAAAGCTAATAACCAAAAACTTGATGCGTAAATTATCAAGTCTACCAGTCGGCACAAGTAATATAATGAAGAGTAGAGTATCGTCCTGCAGAGATTGTATATCCTATTAGCTACTGAAATTATTCTAACCCTAATTTATTTGAACAATCGAATAAGTAAATTTAGACTAAAAATTAAAATAAAATAAAATAACTAAAAATTAAATAAAGATGCGAAAGTAATAGAAATCACCAAGAGATTAAAACACTAGGACATCCGATTTCACAATAACTAATCCAATTTAATCCTCCATCTATGCTATTAAAATTTATTATCCATGTTGACAGTGAATTTCCCTAGTCTATTCAATATCCTTTCTCGAGTAATATCAAAAATACCTTCACATATTAACCCACTATATCTCTATGTGAATTTAAATATGCAAAGATTCATTAAGCTCTATGAAAACTCTTATAAAAACTTCATGAATCACGTTGGCACATCTCTGTCTTTCGTTCAATTCATGGCATACATTACATAGAGCAAAAATACATAAATCTCCTCTCGGTCTCATTATGTATCCTCAAATCATTTAAATATTAGCCAGATATTTAAAAGCATTAAACACAATAATGAACACTCACCTATGGAATAATAAGCTAAAAATAACATAGATTTATGGAATTAAATCTTCAGAGTTAGGCTACGTCGTAGCCCTAGGAAAATAAATTAGTTCATGGGAGTATAAAGAGAATCCATTAATTTAATTGGGAACATTCAAGCAAGACAATTGAGAAGAGGAAAAGAAAAACTCAAGAATTAATTCCCGCCTCCCCCTGAATCTCTTATGGTTGCTTCGTTCTTTTTCTTCCTTCTCTCCCGATTTTTCTCTCCAATTTTCGTGGCTACTCCCCTTTTGTCTTCTCAATTTGTTCGGCTACCCTCTTGCTTTTGTTTCTCCTCCTTTTTATATTATTGCTCAGCCCCCAAATCCTTAAATAAAAAGGATTTTAAAACAAAACAAACCTAGCCAACCTTTTAAGCCCATGGATGTGAGCCCACTTGACAAATGCCAATGCTTTATGTAATCATCCACGTGACTTGTACAAATAGCCAATAAATTTCTAAAATTATTTGGTAATAAATCTAATAGTTATTCTTTAAGCATTATTCTTTCCTCTTTTCTCTCACAATCTGCAATTATTTCCATTAAGCTCCAATTTGTTTCCTCTTTAAGCTTCCTTTCCATGAATATTCCCAATATTCCTACAATGACAAAATATAAAAATTAAGATAAAAATTAATGTAATAAAATATAATTTAACATAAAATTAAGTTATGGAAGCATTAAAATAATATGAAAATGATTGACACATCAAATACCCCCAAACTTAACATTTTGCTAGTCCTCGAGCAAAAATTAAAATAAAAACTATGAAAAGAAAATCCTAACTAAACCACTTTCCTAGGTGATCGCGATTGCATTTAGCATACACAACAAGCCTGTAAACTCCTAGGTGGCCCTAGTAGACAAGTTATAGTCTCATGAGGGTTTCTAGCGATGATACCCACAAACATCATTAAAAATGCCTCAAAGATTGCATAAAGTATACAGCTCAAAGAAAATTAAAAGTATTGGCAAAGTTCTAACTTTAATTCAATGGTTAGCCTCATCTCATATTGGATTCCCATGTTGTGTGTGAATCAATTCAATCAAAACTCATTATGAAAATCTTCAATATCAACAGCCCTTGTATTGAATAGTAAACAGAGTAGGTCAAACTAACCTCATCATCTTGATCTCTCTCTCTCTCTCTTTTTCACAAGCATAATTTGCATTTTCTTTTGATTTTTCTTGAAGCACATGCTTTTTTTTTCATAGTCAGGAGCTTTCACTCTACCCCTTAAGGTAACATTCTTCTTATGGTAGATTATCCTCTACATACCGGTGGTACATAGGCCCAAATTACTCAATAATAGCTTCACTCTTAAGGGTTATAGGCAGCTATTTCTGACTATGATGCCTGGGTACTTAAGTAATGTAGAATCGAGGCAAACAATCATTTACTCAATCTAAAATTCTCAACTCAGGCTGTATCAATCTCAAATCTCAAGTCAAAATTATGAAAAAATCGATATAAGTGTGCAAAATATTTAAAGAATCATAATCAAGACGAAACTAACACAAGAATCAAGTATAAATTAAGAAAATATTCATCCATTTCTAAGAACCATATTCATTTTCAACAATATACTCATCAAAGGCATAAAATTTTTTTTTTATTTTTTTAGATTTGTTTTCTTTTTTTAAAGAAAAAATTGACAGCAAATATTCCTACCCCCAAACTTATGCAAAAACCTAGAACAAAACAAAATAAAATAAGTAAAAGAAAAGACAGAAGAAATAAGAAAAGACAAAAATGACAATAATAAAGTTTAGAAAGCTTGGGTTGCCTCCCAAGAAGCGCTTAATTTATAGTCATTAGCTTGACTATCTTTGGAGAGATCGTTCAAGGAGGCTCGTGGATGGAAGGAGATGATCTGGATGGATCTTGCCCAAGTTGCTTGCAATTAGATCTCTTCCCATGAAAATGAGGAGATGGATCTTCATTAATAGATTGCTTACGTATTGTATAAATGTCAGGAGGGTCAAATAGATGCTTATCCTTTAAAGGTTTGGCCATTTTTCTATCCATGGTGTCTTCTTGGAAACATTCTTTGAGTTCAGTTGGATACTTGATAGGTGCGTACACATTAAAAATGGATTGCTCATTTTGAACTCTTAAAATCAATTTCCCTTCCTGAACATCAATCAAAGCTCTTCTTGTAGCTAAGAATGGTCGGCCTAGAATAAGAGGCAACTCTATATCTTCAGCCATATCCAAGACAATAAAATCTGCAGGGAATATAAACTTATCAACTTTCACAAGCACGTCCTCAACTATGTCTCTTGGGTACTTTATAGATCTATCTGCCAATTGGAAGGTAACAGTTGTTGCCTTAAGTTCACCCAAACCTAATTTCTTGAAAACAGAAAAAGGCATCAAATTAATGCTTGCACCTAAATCACACAAAGCTTTTTCAAAATAAGTATTTCCAATAGTGCATGGAATATTAAAACTCCTTGGATCTTTCAGCTTTGGTGGCAATTTATTTTGCAAGATGGCAGTGCAATCCCCAGTCAACATTACAATTTCATGTTCCTCAAATTTCCTTCATAAATTTGGCATAAAGCAGCATTTGTTCCAAAGCATCTGCAAAAGGAATGTTAATATGCAATTTCTTAAACACATCAAGAAATTTTAAAAATCACTTATCTATGTTATTTTTCCTGAGACGTTGAGGAAAAAAGATTAGAGGAACATAGGCCTTGACTTGTGCTGTTGGTTTAGGTTGTGGTATTTCTAAATTTATTGCATTTGAAACCTTGGTGGTGTCTTTAGCTTGTCCTTTATCAACTTTCTTTGCTTCTTTTTGCGGCTCATCAAGTTGTTTACCACTCCAAAGTACAATTGCATTAACTTGCTCCCTTGGATTTGTCTCGGTGTTGCATGGCAGAGAGCTTTGTTGTCTACTGGATAGCAAGTTTGCAATCTGACCCACTTGTACCTCGAGGTTCCGAATTGATGCAGCTTGATTATGAAAAGTTGTCTCTGTTTTGGTCATGAATTGAGACATATTTGTTGTAAGCTGGGTAAGAGCATCTTCTAAGTTTGACTTTTTTTCTTGTTGTTGGAACCCTGGAGGTGGTGCCAATGCATTTTGGGTGTTGTTCCATGATAGATTTGGATGGTTTCTCCAGCTTGGATTGTAGGTATTAGAATATGGGTTATTTTGTTGCCTCTGAAAGTTTCACACATAATGAGCTTGTTTAGTAGATGATGGTGCAAAAGGACTTCTAACTTGGCAATTAACGCTTGTATGATTCCCTCCACATAATTCACACACTTGCGGTTGAGTTTGAATATTCAGATTGTCCAACTTGTTACAAATTGCAATTATCTGTGCGTATAAAGCGGTGACCACATCAACATTATGGACTCCTGTAGCTCTCCTTGATATTGGTCGCTCTAAAGACCACTGGTAATTATTAGAGGCCATCTCCTCCAATAATTCATAAGTTGCTTCTAGTGTTTTTCCGATTAACGTTGCTCCTGCTGCAGCATCAATCATTGTTCTGGTATTGGATCCCAAACCATTGTAAAATGTCTGTACCTGACGACAAACTAGTAGACCATGATGTGGGCATTTTCTTAGTAGGTCTTTGTATCTCTCCCACGCTTCATATAATGATTCCATCTCGAATTGATCAAAGGTTGTGATGTCATTTCTCAACTTGGCTGTTTTTGCTGGAGGAAAGTACTTTGCTAAAAACTTCTGCGCTAAACCATCCCATGCAGTGATTGTTCCAGCAAGGAGTGAGTTTAACCACTCTTTTGCTTTATCCCTTAGTGAGAACGGGAAAAGCCTTAGCCTGATAGCATTATCTAAAACACCATTTTGCTTAAATGTGTCACAAATTTCCAAGAAATTTGCAATATGAACATTTGGATCATCATTCCGCATCCCAGCAAATTGTACTGACGTCTGAATCATCTAGATTATAGCTAGCTTAATTTCAAAATTATTGGCCTGAACGAGCACCATTAATTATGCTTCTCAGTCATGATTAGTTGTAGCTCCTGTAAATCTTCTCTCCTTTCTCTATTAAGCCTTCTACACGTACGTTCAATCTCTGGATCAAAAGGCAGTAAATCAAAGCTTTTTAAACGTCTCATAAAATTAAATAAAAAAATTAAATTAAATTAAAAAATAATAAAATTCAAATTCAAATTAAACTAAGGTTAGTTGGTATCGATACTAATCCAAACAATCCCCGGCAACGGTGCTAAAAACTTGATGCGTAAATTAGCAAGTGCACTAGTCGGCACAAATAATATAATGAAGAGTATAGTATCGTCCCACAGAGATCGTATATCCTATTAGCTACCAAATTTATTTTAACCCTAAATTATTTGAACAATCGAATAAGCGAATTTAGATTAAAAATTAAAATAAAAGAAAATAACTAAAAATTGAAAAAAGATGCAGGTAGTAATAGAAATCACCAAGAGATTAAGACGTTAGGACATCCGATTTCACCATAACTAATCCAATTTAATCCTCCATCTATGCTATTAAAATTTATTATCCATGGTTACAATGAATTTCCCTAGTCTATTCAATATCCTCTCTCGAGTAATATCAAAAATACCTTCACATATTAACCCACTATATCTCTATGTGAATTTAAATATGCAAAGATTCATTAAGCTCCATGGAAACTCTTAGAAAAACTGCATGAATCACGTTGGCACATCTCTGTCTTTCGTTCAATTCATGGCATACATTACACAGAGCAAAAATACATAAATCTCCTCTAGGTCTTATTATGTATCCTCAAATCATTTAAATATTAGCCAGATATTTAAAAGTATTAAACACAATAATGAACAATCACCCATGAAATAATAAACTGAAAATAACATAGATTTATGGAATTAAATCTTCATAGTTAGGTTATGTCGTAGCCCTAGCAAAATAAATTAGTTCATGGGAATATAAAAAGAATCCATGAATTTAATTGGAAACATTCAAGTAGGACAATTGGGAAGAGGAAAAGAAAAACTCAAGAATTAATTCCCTCCTCCCTCTAAATGTCTTATGGCTGCTTCGTTCTTTTTCTTCCTTCTCTCCCGGTTTTTCTCTCCAATTTTCACGGCTGCTCTCTTTTTGTCTTCTCAATTTGTGCGACTACCCTTTTGCTTTTGTTTCTCCTCCTTTTTATATTATTGCTCAACCCACAAATCCTTAAATCAAAAGGATTTTAAAACAAAACAAACCTAGCCAACCTTTTAAGCCCATGCACGTGAGCCCACTTGACAAATGCCAATGCTTTATGTAATCATCCACGTGACTTGTACAAATAGCCAATAAATTTCTAAAGTTATTTGGTAATAAATCTAATAATTATTTTTTAAGCATTATTCTTTCCTCTTTTCACTCACAATCTGTAATTATTTCCATTAAGCTCCAATTTGTTTCCTATTTAAGCTTCCGTTCTCATGAATATTCCCAATATTCCTACAATGACAAAATATAAAAATTAAGATAAAATTAATGTAATAAAATATAATTTAACATAAAATTAAGTTATGGAAGAATTAAAATAATATGAAAATTATTAGCACATCAAAAGCTAATAATTGCAGAGCTCTAATAGCTAATTTTTTAGTTAGGCCGACTTTGATTGACAAAGTCCATCAGATACAAGATCAGGATCCACAGCTAATGAAGTTGAGAGAGGATGTGCAAAAAGGCCTGCGAACCGATTTTGCGGTGAGAGATGATGGAGTTTTAGTGATGGGTAATCGACTTTGTGTACCCGATATTAAGGAGTTGAAAAAAGGAGATCATGGAAGAGGATCCTTGTTCAGCTTATGCAATGCATCCTGGTAGTACGAAGATATATTGTACCTTAAAGGATCATTATTGGTGGTAAGGTATGAAGAGAGATATAGCAGAATTTGTATCTAGATGTTTAGTTGTCAACAAATTAAGACTGAACATCAAAGGCCTGCAGGATGTTCTCAGCCGCTTCCTATTTTTGAGTGGAAGTGGGAGCATATCACCATAGATTTTATGGCGGGACTTCCATATACCCATAGTGGACATGATAATGTTTGGGTGGTTGTTGACCGGCTCACGAAATCTGCTCACTTTTTACCTTTCAAGACCACTTATTCGATGGATAAGTTGGAGAGTATTTATGCGGCTGAGATTGTTCGACTTCACGGAGCACCTGTGTATATTGTTTCAGATAGAGATTCCCAGTTCACTTTTAAGTTTTGGACTAGGTTGCAGAAGGCTTTAAGCACAAAGTTGAATTTTAGTATAGGTTTTCATCCTTAGACTGATGGACAATTAGAGCGTACTATTCAGACATAGGAAGGTATGTTGTGAACTTGTGTTTTGGAGTTTTAGGGTAGTTAGAACATTTATTTACCTTTGATAGAGTTTTCTTATAATAACAATTATCAAGCTAGCATCGAGATGGCACCTTATGAGGCTTTGTATAGCAGGAAATGTAGAACTTCGGTATGTTGGGATGAGGTTGGCGAGCGGAAGCTTTTTGGTCCCGAATAGGTTTAGAATACTAATGAGAATATACAACTTATTTGGGATAGATTAAAGGTAGCCCAAAACAGACAAAAGAGCTATACAGATAAGCGTAGGAGGGAACTTGAATTCGAAGTGGGTGATAAGGTTTTCATACGGATACCTCCTTGGAAATGGGTACTTCGATTTAGGAAGTGCGGAAAGCTAAGCCCACGTTACATTGGACCATATGAGATTGTGGAGTGTATTGGTCCGTTGGCGTACCGATTAGCTCTACCAACTGAGTTATCCAGAATCCACAATGTGTTTCATGTCTCGATGCTTCGAAAGTACATAGATGATCCCAGTCATGTGTTATCGAGACAACTAATTAAATTGAAGGAAGACTTGACGTACTAAAAGGAGCCTGTGGACATACTTGAACAGAAAACACTAAGTGTTGCGATCTAAAGCCATTCCTTTAGTAAAAGTGTTGTGGAGGAATCACACAAGGGAAGAGGATACTTGGGAACGTGAAGACTTAATGCAAGCCCAACACCCTCATCTGTTCTCATCATGTGTAAATTTCGAGGGACAAAATTTTAATAAGTGGGGAGGATTTTAAAATATGCACTTTAATTTTCCTAATTAAGTGTATTATTTAATTTTTTCCCTTCGACATTAATTTTAAATTTGTTGGACTTGTTCTGAATTATTACGGTGAAGTTGATACAACACGATTATCCGACATTATGAGTGGTGACTGTTAAATGTTATACGTTTATTAAATAAATCGTGTTTGGATTATTTTAAATTTGTCACGACATAAAATTGAGACAATTCGAACACGATTCAATGGCTATGTAGTCGGATTTTTATTTCAACACGGATCCCGCATTAGCTTAATTGGTAGTAAACTTCCCGTCACCGTTGACTAAACTCCGGTCACCGTTGACCGGCATGGGCAATTCGATAATTTTGCAAACTCTGGGAATTAATTCGTAATTTCTGAAATTAGTGGATGATTTGGTAATTCCAGACTAGGACAGTGAGGTAATTTAAGATTTCAGGCGTAATTCCCTAATTTATGTTGTTGAGGGCATTTTAGTAGTTTCGCATTCTAAGGGTAATTCCGTGTATGCAAAACTTGTGGTTAATTTTGTGATTTGAATTAAGAGCAATTAGGTAATTTAGGATTTTGAGGATAATTCGATAAATTATGGTTCCGACAGAAATTCGGTAAATTTCGATGTTAAGGGCATTTTGGTAATTTTTTG
>NW_006262339.1:11994276-12109126 GCF_000493195.1 Citrus x clementina | reverse complement strand
GCCACTGTGAGTGGAATATCCAAAACCTATTTTCATAGTATATTTTGATTTTACGATGCAATACAACATGTTTTGATAATAAGTATTTGATGCTTCAATTTGATAATTTCCTAGAAAATAGATTTTTATCTACGTGCTGATATTTATTATTATTAAAAATGAGTTTGATTAATGATTTTATTAGCATTTTTGAGTAAATGCATGATAATAAAATTGAGTGGAATTGAGATATGTTAAATAAAAAGGAAATGAAATTTCATATGTGATTATATGTTTATGTACATGTGTATAAAAGGTTATTTGCAAAATCATTGGACAATACCCTTCCCCTCCAGATACAGTGATACAGATGATATGAGATGAGAGGCCTTTGGGGCTCGTCTGAACACACATAGAGGTTTTCATTTTACACATAGAAATTTGTATACAAATTATAAACTTGTGAAGTAAACTTCTATTTTTCATTTTAATGCGTAAAAACTTTAATGATTCTTTTTTTTTAATGTATGCAGGTAAGTGGCGTTATTAACCAACTAGTGAAGTTTGGTAAGATCATAAGACTTTATTTGGGGATTAAGTATGGACATAATCAATTGTTGGAGAAACTTACGGGTACAAATAGAGGCCTGATCTTCATTGCAGTTGACACAGGGTCTTGCGTGCAAAGCAGTGTGTTTATTTTTTTTTTCCTTTATCTTTTTGTATGTTTTTTTCCCTCTCGTGCTTTCACTCAGTAAAGTTGATCGATTTTTATCTGTAGGGTCTGAGATCAACCAAACTTGGAGCTGATGACAAACTCATTTTCATTTTGAGCGACATCATAAAGGCTATGAATAGATAAGATGTCTCCAATGCCAACGGTTTGCCCAAAATTCTTGGTCAATGTAAAGTTGGAGATGAGGTATCTCGCGATAATGCATTACTATCTTTCTCCAATTATTTTGCCCTAGTTGTCTTTGCAAAATTCTTTTAATTGTTTTGATATCAGGTGATTGTAAAGATATTGCGTGCTACTCAATTGGAAGAAATTCCCATTATTCTTGAAGTCAAACCTGATAAGGCAGAGTCAAAGAAATGTTTTATACAAGTAATAGTACTGCAATATCCTTTAGAAATAAATTTCACTTATAAATTAGGATGGTTGAATTGAAACATAATAAAAATAATATTGTATTGCACTTTTTTTCATAACATTGTCATTCACTGTGAAAATAATTAATCAAAATTGTGATCATATATTGAAGTTTGGTATTGATATGATTATTGTAATAATTTTGATATGAATTTTAATTATGTATAGTTCCATTGTATTTTAAATAAAAAGTTTCTTTTCATTTTTCAATAGTTTATCTATAGTGGACATCTGGTTGTAATTAGACTTGAGCACCAAAAGTGAACTTGTGGTTGTAAACTTGTAATAAACCACAAATTTGTATTCTTTTTTTAATGGGGCTATTTATTCTACAAAATACTTCAAACAATAAATTTTTTTATTTATTCTACAAAATACTTCAAACAACAAATTATTTTTATAGAGTCACTATTTTGACCAATCAACTTTATATGCAAAATTAACTTATTAGTTATGACCAAGACAAAGACTTTGGCAATGTTGCATATTAAGGCTAATGATAGATATCTCTAATTTTTTATCTCAAATTTCATCGTAAAATAATTTGTCGTTTATTGAATGATTGATAATTTTTTATAAGATTTAAGTGAATTGACTATTTTGTCTCACCAACAAACTAATGAATGTTATATCATTTAAAGTAATTTTTTGAGATAAAAAATTTAGAATGTGTAGCACTACTAGCATATTAATGCACCAAAACACGAATAAGACCAATAATTATGTGAGAAAGTCCATGTAATTAGCCACCCTGCAAGTATGATTTTGATTGTTCATGAAGTTTGACTGGGGTAAATACCTTTATTATCTCTAAAAGTGGTGCATTATGTGGAATGGCATGTTCTATTCCAATTGATACTGTATGTTATTATTTTGACATTGGTTTTCATTTTACAGATAAAAATTTGTATACAAATTATAAACTTGTGAAGTAAACTTCTATTTTTCATTTTAATGCGTAAAAACTTTAATGATTCTTTTTTTTTTAATGTATGCAGGTAAGTGGCGTTATTAACTAGCTAGTGAAGTTTGGTAAGATCATAAGACTTTATTTGGGGATTAAGTATGCACAAAATAAATTGTTGGAGAAACTTACGGGTATAAGTAGAGGCGTGATCTTCATTGCAGCTGAACAGGGTCCTATGAGCAAAGCAGTGTGTTTCATTTTTTTCCTTTATCTTTTTGTATGTTTTTTCCCCTCTCGTGCTTTCACTCAATAAAGTTGATTGGTCTTTATCTGTAGGGTTTGAGATCAACCAAACTTAGAGCTGATGGCAAACTCATTTTGGGCGACATCATAAAGGCTATGAATGGATAAGATGTCTCCAATGCTACCGCTTTGCACAAAATTCTTGATCAATGTAAAGTTGGAGATGAGGTATCTCACGATGATGCATTACTCTCTTTTCCAATTATTTTGTCCTAGTTGTCTTTGCAAAATTCTTTGAATTATTTTGATATCAGGTGATTGTGAAGATCTTGCGCGGTACTCAATTGGAAGAAATTTTCATTATTCTTGAAGTCGAACCTGATGAGACAGAGTCAAAGAAATGTTTTATACATGTAATAGTAATGCAGTATCCTTTAGAAATAAATTTTATTTATAAATTAGGATGATTGAACTGAAACATAATAAAAATAATATTGTATTGCACTTTTTTTCCTAACATTATCATTCACTGTGAAAATAATTAATTAAAATTGTGATCATACATTGAAGTTTGATATTGATATGATTATTGTAATCATTTTGATATGAATTTTAATTATGTATAATTCCATTGTATTTTAAATAAAAAGTTTCTTTTTATCTTTCAATAGTTTATCTATAGTGGACATCTGGTTGTAATTAGACTTGAGCACCAAAAGTGAACTTGTGGTTGTAAACTTGTAATAAACCATAAATTTGTATTCTATTTTTAATGGGGTTATTTATTCTACAAAATACTTCAAACAACAAATTATTTTTATAGAGTCACTATTTTAACCAATCAACTTTATATGCAAAATTAACTTGTTAGTTATGACCAAGACAAAGACTTTGGCAATGTTGCATATTAAGGCTAATGATAGATATCTCTAATTTTTTATCTCAAATTTCATCGTAAAATAATCTGTCGTTTATTGAATGATTGATAATTTTTTATAAGATTTAAGTGAATTGACTATTTTGTCTCACCAACAAACTGATGAATGTATCATTTGAAGTAGTTTTATGAGATAAAAAATTTAGAATGTGTAGCACTACTAGCATATTAATGCACCAAAACACGAATAAGACCAATAATTATGTGAGGAAGCCCATGTAATCAGCCACCCTGCAAGTATGATTTTGATTGTTCATGAAGTTTTACTAGAGTCAATACATCTATTATCTCTAGAAGTGGCGCATTTTGTGGAATGGCATGTTCTATTCCAATTGATACTGTATGTTATTATTTTGACATTGGTTTTCATTTTACAGATAGAAATTTGTATACAAATTATAAACTTGTGAAGTAAACTTCTATTTTTCATTTTAATGCGTAAAAACTTTAATGATTCTTTTTTTTTAATGTATGCAGGTAAGTGGCGTTATTAACTAGCTAGTGAAGTTTGGTAAGATCATAAGACTTTATTTGGGGATTAAGTATGCACATAATCAATTGTTGGAGAAACTTACGGGTATACGTTGAGGTGTGATTTTCATTGCAGCTGAACAGGGTCCTGCGAGCAAAGCAGAGTGTTTAATTTTTTTTTTCATTTATCTTTTTTGTATGTTTTTTTCCCTCTCGTGCGCGAGGGTCTCGCGGTGTGGCTCGGCGAGGACTGGGGAGAGTTGTGAGTGTTAAGAGAGGTTAGGGATTTGTGGGCAGTGGGGGAGATTTGGGCATTTCGAGATTCATGGGATAGTTATATATATTTTTTATTTTTTTAATACGAAACCAAACGATTTTTCTATTTGGTTCGGGCTAACCCGAACCAAATAGCAAATCCGTTCGGTTTCACTCTTTCAATCTGTTCGAGTTTTAGGTTCGACCCGAACTGAACTAAAACCCGAAATTGGTTCGGTTTGGTTCACCCAGACCTGAACGCCCACCTCTACCTGTCGGTACTTGATTGCATGCCTTCTTTTTGTAGAAAAGAATAGTGAATTATTAAGCCCATCATATTGGTACAAAACAAGTTCTTGGAGCAAATGTTGTCTATGTGATCATGATGAAAATTGGTATAACCATGCCTGTAGATGTAGTCATGGTTGTGGTCATGGCTATTATTAAGATTGAGGTCCTGAAAAAAATTATTGTCGACCTCGTGGTGGTTATAAGAACCATAGCAAAAGAAAAAAATGAGGACGAAACACCTGCCACAACATAATATTCAAGAAAGCACTTGTGATAGATGTGAAATGTTTGGCTATTTTTGGAGACTATGTCGTACTCCAAGATATCGTATGGATATGAAAAAATATCTAAATATTCATTATATATTTTAGGTCATTTATGAGTTTCGTCTAATTCTTCATAGTCCTCAATAAATGAGAAAAAAATGGTAATAATCAATTTCTAGTAACATTTATTTGACCTATACAAAAATGAAAATAAAATTGGCCATTGGGGATAATCCAAATGTGATGATGAATAAAAAATAAAACAATTTTATGAAATAATTAAAGTTTTATAAACTTTATACCCAGCATCTTTCAACAATTGTTTCCCTAACAATTAAAAATCCTGCAAGGTAATAAGCTAGTCTTGACTTTGAATTAAGCTGGCCCTCCTAAGTCTTCAAGCTGTTATGATGTAGGATGGATGCGCAGGACGAATGAGATACTTTTCGAAAGGTATAACTTAGGTTATGTGTGTCTATTTTAGGCCTATTATATACTGTTTTGAAGCTTGTGACGAGACGAATGAAAACTAGAATTGTTGCATAGTTTTGGGCAGTGTTTGAGCGTAAAAATCCATTTCTTTCCTTGTCGTTTTTTTTGTTTTAAGATATTTTCTCATATTTTCTATTCCTATTATGATTTTTATCTTTTTTTAAGATCTTAGATTTGGGCACCATTTGTTTTAGATTTTTTAATTCAAATTATGAGAATTTTATTATAAAATAATTTTTTAGATTTACCTATTTTGTTAAATTCAAAATATTTATGATTATTATATAAAGGGGCCCAAAACTATAGTTTTATTAATTTCAGACATTTTAATAAACTTCATTATTTAGAAACTTTTGTTTCTTCTATCCAGCAAATTTAAACATTTTCGCATCGTTAATTAGTATCAAAGCAAGTTCGCTTATCATTATGGTACGACCACACGATCATAGGAGCAATTGTCCCGAAGACGACGATCAATGATGAAATACTAATTAGGCAACCCAAAAGGGAGGGTGAATTGAGTTTCTAAAAAATTTAAGCAACTAAAAAACTAAATGCAATTTAAACAAGGCAATCAAATTTGAAATAAAAAAAATTAATGTGAAATAAAAAATAAGGAGATAGGGTAAGAGAGAGCAAACACATGATTTTTATGTGGTTTCGCCAACCGTGCTTACGTCCACGCCTTCAAGCTTATCAGGCTTGAAGATTTTACTAAGTAAGCCTCCAAGGCTTCAACAACTCGATTGGCTTTATTGCAAGTGGGAGATTGTTAGTAATATGCCTTAAAGGCCAATCAAATGGTGTTTGTTTGCTTAGGGAATTATTGTATTTGAATAGCATTTTGATATTTATAAAATGGCATAGTTATCAATATTCATAAATTAATTGAATGAATATAGTCCAAGAAGTAAAATAGTTAAGGAACACATTCTCGAGTTCGTCGAGAATATGAAACGTGCATCCTTTGTACTATACTTCTAAAATAGTTCCTAGTGGTGGATTTATGATTGGACATTATAAATTCCTATAAACACTAGTATGTGTTATGACTCCTTATGGAATGTGATACTAAAATGGATGGTGAGTTTCATATCATTGACATGAGATGTCAAGTCAAACACATAGGTACTTGTTGAGAGAACGAGTTTACTGAACTTGACCAAATATAGTAAGCCATATGGTTTTGAGTGTTAATGGCTTATTATACATTGTATTAGACACTATGTTTAGTAATGGTCTTTAGACCTGAGGCATAACATATGTCTTATACATAGACATCTCTGATATGTGAAAGCATAATGATTGATTCCTAATCACGGAAGAGATCTAGCAATAGCTGTCATGGTTGGCTATGTATGAAGACAAGTGTATGGCCAATATGGAATTCATCACTTTGTAATATACAAAAAGGATGTCCCTATGAGATGATATGAATTGGCATGAGAAATCCTTGGCCAAGGTGAAATATATTTGAAGGAGTTCAAATTATATTTTCATGTCAAGTTCATTTAGATTTATTTTGAGATAAAGCATAAGTGCTTAACATAATAAACCATAAGCCGTGCTTTTCTCTGGACATGGATGATGAAGAGACCAAGACATAGAGATACAATGGAATAGGTTCTATAGATCCAACAATTCTTGTTATTTGGATAGTTGTGATATACTGCTAGGTGTCACTCATGACTTGTAGAAACCTTAAGATCAATATTGGTAAAGCGTATTAGCAATGCATCTTAAGGTCATTAGAAAAGTTCTAATTGATGACTAAAGAGTTTAGCATCATTTAATGAATAAAGAGTTATCATTAAAATAGTTCTACTACCTTATAACTAAGAACCTAAAAGGTCACACACTAAATAGAAATGAAAAAGGAGTTACTAGAAAATGAGAAGTTAAATTTCCTAATTTTAGGAAAATCAATATTTATATTATAATTCACTGAGAATGAATATATATATAAATATATCTTAAATATGATTTAAGATAGAAATTTAGATGTTCCATAAATAGTTTAAGGAACAAAATAAATTTCGTAAATCCTCCATTAAACATTATGTAATATCGAGCACGTAAAATGACCATTTTGTACATGTTCGGGTTCATATATGATTATGAACTTCTAGACCAATTTTGGGTTTAGAATTTTGGGCTTTTATTGGATCTAATATGGATTAAGAGAAAGCATTAGAACATGTCACAAAATGAGCCCACATTTAACCATTTGATTTGATCAAAATGGGGTTAATTAATTAATTGCGAAATTAATTAATTTAGCTATTTATTTATTTGATTAAATAATTTATTTAAGTGATAAGATCACTTTTAATAAATAATAGCTAAGTGGGTGGGTCTAGCACATGATAATGTTTGGTGCCATTATTAGAGATAATGGTAGCTTTATTTGGTGGGATGAATCATCATGAACTAGCATTCATGTTTCTTCATTATCTCTCTCATTTCTAAACGAAATTTCGAGATTCCAAATGCTCTGAACTCCTAGAACATTTCTAAGTGTGGACTAATTAGAGGCATCACAATTGGGGTGCTTTAAGGATCTTAGATTGTGGCAAAACAGAAGCTGTTCGTGCTGAGCTGTATTTTCTGGACAGTGTTCGTTGCTTGCTGTTTTCAGTCGTTTTCTCCTACCTCACGAAGTCGTTTTTGAAAGTGCAAGTGAGGTAATTAAACTTCAATCTTTCCTCTTGATTTTCTTTTTTGAATGAAGCCGATCCGAGGTTTCTAGAGCTTCCGCCGTCCGTTTTATTTTTACTGCACAAAAGTTGCGATTTTAGGAACCGCATGGACAAATGTTTTCCTTTAAATAGACCTTTACAATAAGAGATTATCCATAATCTCTTAACCCAAGTGTATCCCAACACTTACAACCTCTCAACTTGATTTTACAAAAAGGATTACAAATAAATCTCTCTCACACAATGTGTTTGATTACAAATGAAATCCTAGTATGTGAATAATTGAGATGAATACAAGAATTTAAAGCTCAATGAAAGTTGTATGCTCAATAGTTTGCTCAATGATAGTAGTTGGAATCTCCATTGTTTGTGTTTAAGTGAGCCTTTTTATAGTTTGAGCTGAAAAATAGCCGTTACAGATAATTTGCTCCAAGTCGGATCGGCGTTATATAGAAGTCGAATTTCCGTTTTAACTTGAGCAAGTTACCATTGGAAAGAATTTCAAATTGTCGGATCACCGTTATTGAAATTTCGGATCGCCGTTATCGTCCGGTGACTTGCAAAGAAGATGTCGGTTTACCATTTTCAAGAAGTCGGTTTGCCGTTAGTGTCCAGAGGCTAATCTTGAATTTTTTTTTTTTTTGTCGGTTAGCTGTTTGCTACAGTGACTACTACAATGAAACTATTTTCTAAAATTATATTTTTGCCCCAAAACTTTTTGTACTTATACTATGGCCCATAACTTTATGATACTTTTCAAACAAGTCCATTTCTAGAATTTTGAGCAATACTTGTTGATTTTAAAGTTCTCAAATTTTTTTCAATTAGACCATGAACTTGAAAAACAACCAATTTCATGAAATCACTTTACCTTTGAATATAAAACCTTTATTATATGAAAATAATGATTTATTTAAAATGTATGAAAAATAATTTGAGTTTTTAAAAATTTAATCATTCTTAATCTTATTTGTTATCATCAAAATCATCATTATAGACAAATACATGTTAATAAAGGGATGCAGGCAAGGACTGTGGAGGCTGTCAGACGGGCGGCTAGAGAAGCAACCTTGAAAGCAATTGAGGAAGCTTATAACTCGAGATTGGTGGCGATAGAGCGAGACAATCATGAGTCTTAAGTTTTGCTTGAACAAAAACAGAAAAAGAGGTCAACAACAAAAATTTAATCACAAGGAAGTACTTCAAAGAGTCAATCGTGGTGTACAACCTGAAGATTACAACTACATGGAGATACCTCAAGCGATTGGTCATGAAATAAAACCTCAAGGCATCAATGGTGAAGTAGTACCTCAAAATTTAGGCCCTGCGTGATGAAAACCAATACGTGTGCGTAAGGAGCTAAGAAACGATTAAGAAGAAGAAGAATATGTAGAGGATGATAGGGGCGCAAAAAGAGTTCAGATTACAAGATTAATGTTAATATTCTGGATTTTTTTTTGTGGGAGGCATGTTGAAAAATTTTTAGACTGGATATCACAAGTGGATAATTTTTTCGAGTATATAGAGATTCCTCAAGAGAAGTGAGTTAAGCTTTCGTAGCTTCTGCATGATGGCAATACATACAAAACTAAAGAAAAGTTGCAAAAAAAATTATGAAATTGTGGCCTAGAATGCAGAGGATGATGAGAGAGTATTTCCTGCCAGTAGATTACTGGTAGCAACTATATTTTAAATATCAAAACTGAAGGTAAGGAAATCACAATGCCGATGAATACATAAAGGAATTTTATCGTCTACACACTAAAAATAATATGGATGAGCCATAATTTTGAATAGTTACGAAATATATTGGTAGATTAAAACAAGAGATATAAGATGAGATAGTAGATACAATCACTTATAGTGAAGCCTATGCTGAACAAGTGTTTGAAGTGTAGGGAGCCAGGCCATCGATC
This sequence comes from Citrus x clementina, assembly GCF_000493195.1. NCBI lineage: Eukaryota > Viridiplantae > Streptophyta > Magnoliopsida > Sapindales > Rutaceae > Citrus > Citrus x clementina. Next base: position 12,099,517 of record NW_006262339.1, on the reverse strand, counting down.
AAGTGACTATCATCTTAAAAATTTGAATTTAGTAGAGGCTAAAGTCAGCAAGACAAAGTTGAACGACATTGAGAATGGGGATGACGAAGAAGCTTTAGAGTTTGAAGCAAATGAAGGAGAGACTAAATTGTATTATATAAAAGAGTTTATTAGCATTGAAATTTAAAGAGGATAATCAGCGCAATAAGATTTTTAAAACATATGGCATTATCAATGACAAGGTGTGCAACATTATAATTAATAGTGGCAGTAGCGAGAACATATTTTCAAAGGTGCTATTTGACATGATAGGACTTTTAACCAAAAAAATCCAGTATCTGACAGAATACGATTGATAAATAAAAAGACAGAAATGCAAGTAATAAAGGTATGTTGTGTTCTTTTCTCCATTGGGAAGATTTATAAGAGTGATGTGTTGTGCGATGTAAAGAATATGGATGCGTGCCATCTATTATTTAGTAAACTTTAGCAATTTGATGTTGATACAGTATAGAAGAGAGGATAATATGTATGAGTTTTGGTGGAATAACAAAAAGGTTCGTTGATGCCTTTAACGAACAAAAAGAGGAATACTAAGGTTGTTAAAAATCATCAAGAAGATGATTGCGATGATTGCTAGAAGCTAGAGAAAAAAGAAGAATTAAAGGTGAAGATTGTTTTTGAAAAAAGTACGGCCATTATTAATTGAGTTTGTTGATATTAGATCACTAAAGTTGTTAGACGGGCTGCCACCTTTATGAGATATGGTGCAAGTTTACCTAACTTGCCCCATTATCGTATGAGCCCTCACAAGCATGTGATCTTACAAGGGCAGGTTGATGAATTGTTAGGGAAAGGTTTCATTCATGAGAGCATGAGTTCATGTACTATACTAACTTTGTTGGTACCAAAAAAGGATGAGAGTTGGCATATATGTACAGACAGTAGGCTAATTAACCATATTATAGTGAAGTATCGATTTCCTATTCTACGTTTCAAGAGTTATTAGACCAACTAAATGATGCTCGAGTTTTCTCAAAGATATATTTGCATAATGGATATCACAATATCAAAATTAGGCCTGATGGTGAGTGGAAGACAATATTTAAAATAAACGAAGGGTTGTATGAGTGGTTTTTTATGCCATTCTAATTGTCTAATGTGTCAAGCACTTTTATGCACTAAATGAATCAAGTTTTAAGCCTTTTTCCTGTAAATTTATTGTAGTGAATTTTGACAGTATCTTAGTTTATTCTGTTGATGTGGTGGCACACCTAGAACATTTGAGAATGATTATAAAGATGTTGCAAAAAAATAAACTTTTCATTAATCTAAAGATGTAGCTTTCTGTAAAGTAATGTGGAATTTTTGGTTTTATAACTGATGTAGATATGATTGGAGCTATTGAGTCGAGGATACAAGCCATTAAAGAATGGCCTATGCCGAAGACAGTAGGTGAAGTTAGGAGTTTTCATTGGTTGACGATGTTTTATAAGATATTTATTTGTAGTTTTAGTACCATAGCCCCACTTATTGCGAAGTGCGAGTTTTCCTTTATTAAAAGAGAATTTTTTTACTACTCCTATGTTAGCCTTACCAAACTTCATCAAGTTGTTTGAGGTTGAATGTGATGCTTATGGTAATGGTATTGGGGCTGTTCTTTCTCAAGAGAGACGACCACTTATGTATATAAGTGAGAAGTTAAATAAAACATGACATAAATGGTCTACTTACGACTAAGAATTTTATGCAATCCTCAGAGTGTTGAAGTCATAAGAACATTACTTGATTTGCAAAGAGTTCGTACCTTATAGTGACCATCAAGCAATCAAGTACTTTAACACCAACAACATATGAGCAAGATGCATGCAAGATGGGTGAGCTATACGTAAAAGTTCACTTTTATTGTGAAGTATAAATTTGGGCAATAGAATAAGATAGCAGATGCACTTAGTAGGCAAGCTACTTTACTGTTCTCGTCATTGAAGTTACTGGTTTTGAATGCTTGAGGGAGTTGTATGCTAAGGAGGAAAACTTTGCGCATATTTAAGATTGGTGTATTAATCATCAAAATGTAAAAGAATTCCTTATTCAAGATGGGTATCTGTTCAAATCTAATTAGTTATATATGCCTCAAAGTTTTTAAGGGAACATATTGATAGGCTGTGATCAATATGTTTTCAAAGATTGTGCATTTTATTGCTTGTAAGAATACTGAAGATGCTGCTTTAGTTGCACATTTGTTCTCTGAAGAAGTGGTAAGTTTGCATGGTATGCTAAAGACTATTACTTCTGACATGGATGTGAAGTTTATCAGCAAGTTTTGGCATCATCTATAGGATAAATTCAGTACAGTTTAGTAGTGCTTTTCATTTGCAAACAAATGGTCAAATAGAGGTGGTCAATCGCACTCTGGTCAATATGTTGTGTTATGTTTATGGTGACAAGCAATAGAATTGGGAAGCTATCTTGCCTCAAGTCAAGTTTGCTTGCAATAACATGGTGGTAAGACCTTTTATGAGATTGTCTACACTTGTTCCCCATGCCATGTTTATGATCTGGCTATCATGCCCATAGCAGTTTGAGGGAGTAAAATTGATGAGATTAAGGATAAAACTATCATAAGCACATGAGATGAGGCATATTCAGATCCTACTCAAGTTCCGGCGGACCCGTTACAAGAGCTCAAGCAAAGAAATTCAAAGAAGCACTTAATAGATTGATTCAAGTAACTTGGGCTCAATCAAATTCGTGGAGGCCTGTTGAAGGAATCGCACATGATAAATGCATGATTCAAGCTCTTAAAGTTTCCAAATAAACACTTCCATGAAATAGGGAGTTGGCTTGCACATTATGGCGGAAAAATATATTATTTTCCTTTTTTTCAGATACTTTCCCGTTTCTTGAGGAGGCTATTAGGGAAACAAATCAGTTATATCTATGTTAATCATCTAGTTTCTATTTTAATTGATGTAAGACATTTAAGCCAATTAGGATCTTGATTTGATTTAGATTCTTTCCTATTTACTTAGATTATGATTATGATTTGATTTAGATTCTTTCCTATTTGCTTAGATTAGGAATCTGATTTGATTTAGATTTTTTCCTATTTGTTTAGATTCCGATTCAGATTTGATTTTTGGTAAAGGATTTATTTTCAAAAATTCTTGTAACCAACCCTGTATAATGTACTTGTATCCAATAAATAAAGATAAGTTTTGATGCAATTGGTGAGAGAGTTAATTCTCTTTGATTCTTTACAAACTTTTTGAACTTATCAGATTTCCATGGCGTTTAAACTCTTGACTTATCAATCAGACCATCCATAGTTGATTGTGGCATCTTCACATACCAAGGTTCGTGCTTTCATTAAGCATTGGGTCGAGGTTCCATTCAATTCTTGGTTTAGATTCGATCTTGGGGACTAAATTGATTAGGGGCGCGTTAGTTCTTGACGGGGTTCCTATCATTTGGTATCAAAGCCTAAGCACCAAGTGGAGAACATACGTGCATCGCAACCAAGTGGAGAACACACGTGCAGGGCAACCAAGTGGAGAACACACGAGGTTCCTATAATTTGATAAGAAGGATGATGAGAGCTGAATTAGAGCTCATACACGAGCGTTTGGATCAAGTAGAGAACACACGTGCAGGGCAGCCACAACATGTTCCCCAAGCACGTAGAAGAGAAAGATCTCCAGCTAGAAGAGAGATTGATGACTATTATAGGGATGGGTATGATGAAGGGAATGACCTAGTGGGTAGCTATAGGAGAAATGGACGAGGTAGGAGAGTTAGGAATAGAGATAATGGATTGAGTGGCATAATGATGAAGATCACATCTTTTCAAAGAAAATCCGACCCAGAAGCATACCTTGAATGGAAGAAGAAAAAAGAGTTCATATTTGATTGCCACAATTATTCAGAGGCAAAAAAGGTAAAATTGGTTGTGATTGAGTTTTCTGACTATGTTATTACTTAGTGGGATAAACTTGTTATAAGTAAGAGGCGAAATAGAGAATGTCCAGTTGAGATATGGGATGAAATGAAATCATTGATGAGAAGACATTTTGTACCTAACCTCTATTATTGAGACTTGTACAAAAAATTACAAATCTTACACATGGTAGCCGAAGCATGAAGGATTATTATAATGAAATGGAGATTGTCATGATTAGAGCAAATGTGGAGGATGATAGAGCAGATAAGGTTGAGTTTCAACATTATGTGAAGATTTATGAGATGGTACACAAAGCCATCAAGATTGAGCAGCAACTCAACAGGAGGGGTAACACCCGTGCAGCCCCAAGCTTGAGTTCCACTCATTGGAAGTCGAGCTATGTGTGAAACGAGATGAGAGGCTACAAGCATCTATTGCACCTAAGCTAAGATCTGAGCCCTCCAAGCACAATTCACAAGGTAACACCGTGCCTCTTACTATTAGGAATTGTGACATTAACTGTTTTAAATATCAAGACAACAAGCATATCGCAAGTGAATGTGTGAATAAGAGAGTTATGATGTTGTGAGACAATGGTAAGATTGTAACTGAAGATGAAACGGAAGAAAATGAGATGCCACCATTAGAGGACGTTAAATACGAAGAGTATATAGCTGATGAGCATAATTTATATACATATTTTACCCTTAATTATATAATTGCTAGTTATTTTTATTTGTTATTTTTAATTAATTGAATTGTTTTATTGAATAGGGAATTAATTGGAGATTAAGAATGAAAAGTCCATAAAGAATAACAAGTTTGGGAAACAAAGCCGTGACACAATTAAGAGTTTATAGCATGTAAAGACAGGAGTAATTTGCACTCAAAAAGAATTTCAATTTTTCAAGTGAGCTGGACGTGCATGGCATTGTAATGCATGGAAAGCAACTTAAAAGGACCCACACTTGGCTTTCATAAGTGGAAAAAAGAATCCTAGTGCAAGCTTAATTGGTGAGCACGTGAGTGAGAGCAAAGAAAATTAAAAGGCCAAGCCTTTTGGCTTAAGAAATAACAAGGTCAGTGGGGCCCATTTTAAAGAGTAATATAAAAGCAAGCTTTTGGTTTTTGGAGAAGGGCAGCCGCCAGAGGAAGAAAAAGGAAGCAAATGCTTCGGCAGAGAGGAAAAGGAAGAGCTGAAGCAATTTACTTTTTCCATGGCTGATTTTATTTCTTTTGTTGCTCCCAATTCAAGTATGTCTAGCTAATTTTCTTATGCTGAGGTTAAGAATGAAACCCTATTCAATGAAATAATTATATTTTTATTTAATTAATTCCCTATATATATTCTTTGATGATTATGGTTTTTATTTCACATGATTAGTTGGATGTTATTAAAATCTTTTCATCAATTCTGTCATGCATTGTTGATTGTTAGGATTACTATTCGATTAAATCTATGCTTGCATCTATAAAGTTTATACATGATTATCTTTGATTCTATGTCTTTCATTAAATTGTTTACACAGAGTAATTAGGAAACTTTGACTCTTTGTTATTCAATATGTTTATATGGGACGCTTAAATATCACACTATTAAGCAGAAAAAGAACCTACACAAGATTAATTTTATTTGGGCTTAATTGTTATATCCATGAGATGACATAGATTAATTTCGAGTTGTCACTCTAAAATTGGGGATTAATTAATAATTGGATAATTACTAGTTGAATAGTGGTAGATTTTGAAACCTTGGTAATTTTTGTCTTATTGAAATCTCATTTACTTTAATTGCTTTGTTAGTTTAATTAGTTTAATTTCTTTTAAAACTCAATTTGCTCAACTAGGTTAGGATTAATATTAATTTTAGATTTAAATTAGACTTTACAATTTATAACATTCCCTGTGGGATCGACCTCGTTACCACTATTTTATTTCTAGATTCGTGCGCTTGCGAGTATATTAAAATTTTCACAACAATAGCCCCTGGGGAATTGACTTTAGTAGCGAGGAGAGGTTTGAGTGTACAAGTAAAGGAAGACGAAGCAGTGCAACGGGAAAACATTTTCCATACTAGGTGCTATGCTCAAGACAAAGTATGTAGTATGATTATTGATGGAGGAAGTTGTACTAATGTTGCTAGTACTATCATGGTAGAGAAGTTAGGGCTTCCGACACTTAAACACCCATGGTCATATAAATTACAATGGTTAAATGACAGTGGTGAGGTGCAAGTGAACAAGTAGTTACTAGTGACTTTCGGATTGGAAAGTATGAAGATAAGGTGCTTTGTGATATAATGCCAATGCAGGCTAGACACTTATTACTTGGGTGGCCTTGGCAATTCGACAGACGTGTGAAGCATGATGGCTTCACCAATAAATATTCATTTGTATTTAATTAATACAACATCACTCTTGTTCCATTGACACCAAAGTAGGCTTATGGAGACCAAGTGAGCTTACAAAGAAAGAGTGAGCAAAAGAAAATGAGAGAAAAAGGTAGTGAAATTCAAAACGAGGCAGAGTAAAATGTGAGAGAAAAACCAAAGAAAAATGCGCCCATTGAGCGAAAATCAGATGGAAAACAAAAGAATTTCTACGCGAGAGCCAATGAGATTAAAAAAGCATTGTTTTTACATCAGTCGATGATTGTAGTTTTGTACAAAGAGACATTTTTAAGCACTAACGAATTTGACCATACCTTGCCTAGTTCTATTACTTCTCGTTTACAGGAGTATGAGGATATCTTTCCTGAGGAAGCACCACATGGTTTACTTCCAATCCAAGGGATTAAGCATCAGATTGATTTTGTGCCCGGTACAACCATTCCAAATAGACCAGCCTATAGGAGCAACCTGGAGGAGACCAAGGAACTTTAAAGGCAGGTTAATGAATTAATGGAAAAAAGGGTACGTGAGAGAAAGCGTGAGTCCATGTGCAATTCCCGTTTTATTAGTTCCTAAGAAGGATGAGATGTGGAGGATGTGTGTTGATTGTCGAGCCATCAACAACACAACGGTAAAGCATCGACATCTCATTACTAGGTTAGATGATATGCTTGATGAATTACATGGGTCTTGTGTATTTTCCAAAATTGATTTGAAAAGTGGATATCATCATATTAGAATGAAAGAAGAAGATGAATAGAAAACTGCCATTAAAACAAAATATGGTTTATATGAATGATTAGTCATGCATTTTGGTCTAACTAATGCCCCGAGCACTTTTATGAGACTTATGAATCATGTCTTGCGATCTTTTATTGACAAGTTTGTTGTTGTTTATTTTGATGATATCCTCATTTATAGCAAAAACATAAACGATCATGTAATACATTTGAAATTTTTTTTAGACATGCTTAGAAAATAAATGTGTGTTTCTAGAATTTATTGTCAGTGCACATGGTATACAAGTTGATGAGGAAAAGGTATGTGCAATCCAAGACTGGCCGAGTCCCACAAGTGTAAGTAATGTGAGAAGCTTTCATGTGCTCGCTAGTTTCTACCAATGATTTATGAAAGACTTTAGCACACTAGCCGCACTGCTTACTAAAGTAATAAAACAAAATGTTGGATTCAAGTGGGGAGAAGCACAAGAGGAGACATTTCAAATGATCAAGCAAAAGCTGACAAATGCTCCATTATTCTCTTTGCCTAACTTTAATAAAACATTTGAAATTGAATGCGATGCCTCAGGATTGGTATTGGTGCAGTCCTAATGTAGGAGGGACGACCAATTGCTTACGTTAGTGAAAACCTGAGTGGGGCAAACTTAAACTACCCTACTTATGATAAGGAGTTGTATGTGCTGGTTCGAGCGTTAGAAATGTCGCAACACTACCTATAGCCTAAGGAGTTCATGATTCACACCGATCATAAGTCCTCAAAACACCTTAAAGGCCAACACAAGCTGAACAAGAGGCATGTTCGATGGGTAAAATTCATAGAGACATTTCCATATGTCATTCGTTACAAGTAAGGTAAAAAAATATTGTTGCATATGCGCTTTCCCGCAGGTATGTCTTAATATCAACACTTAATGCTAAACTACTTAGTTTTGAACATATTAAGGAATTGTATGCTGATGACCATGATTTTAATGTTGAATACCAAGCTTGTGAAAAGACCACAGTCAGTAAATACTTTAGGCATGATGACTATTTATTTCAGGAGAATAAATTATGTGTGCCTAACCGTTCTTTGAGAGATTTGTTAGTGAGAGAATCCCATGGAGGAGGGTTAATAAGGCATTTTGGAGTTGTAAAGACTAGCAGTTTGACAGGAACACTTCTATTGGCCACATATGAAACGAGATGTTGAAAGACTTTGTAGTAAATGTGTCACTTATAGGCAAGCCAAATCGAAAGTGCAACCTTATGGCTTATACACCCCTTTTCCAATACCTAGTGCACCTTGGACTGATGTTTCGATGGATTTTGTACTAGGTTTACCTAGGTCTAAACAAGGGAAAGACTCAATTTTTGTGGTTGTAAATAAATTTTCAAATATGGCACATTTTATTCCATGTCACAAAACGGATGATGCTTATAATGTCACTGACCTATTCTTTAGGGAGATTGTAAGGTTGCATGGTATGCTCAGGACAATTTTTCTGATATGGATGTTAAGTTTTTAAGTTACTTTTGGAAAATATTATGGGCTAAGTTAGGAACTTAGTTGTTGTTTTCACCCACAAACTGATGGTCAAACAGAAGTTGTGAATAGAACTTTATCTACTTTGTTGTGAGCTATCATTAAAAAGAACATCAAAACTTGGGAATATTGTTTACCACAGGTTGAGTTTGCTTATAATCGTTCTGTTCATTCTTCTACTAAGTATTCACCATTTGAAATTGTTTATGGTTTTAATCCTTTAACCCCATTGGATTTAACTCCATTACCTATTTTTTATCGTGTTAACTTAGATGGCAAGAAAAAGGCTGAAATTGTTAAACAGATACATGAAAAGGCGAAGTTCAACATTGAGAGGATAATTGAGCAATATGCTAAACAAGCTAACAAAGGGCGACATAAGCTAGTCTTTGAACCCGACGATTAGGTGTGGTTACACATGCACAAGGAACGATTTCTTAAACAAAGGAAATCTAAGTTATTACCTCGAGGGGATGGCCCATTCCAAGTTTTGGAACGGATCAATAACAATGCCTAGAAACTGGATTTTCCTGGTGAGTACAATGTAAGTGCTACTTTTCATGTTTCTAATTTGAGTTCTTTTGATGTAGGTGATGATTTGAGGACAAATCCTCTTCAAAAGGAGGGGAATGATGAGATTAAGGATAAAACTATCACAAACACATGGGATGAGGCATATTCAGATCCTACTCAAGTTCCCGTCGGACCTGTTACAAGAGATCGAGCAAAGAAATTCAAAGAAGCGCGTAATGGATTGATTCAAGCAACTTGGGCTCAATCAAATTCGTGGAGGCCCGTTGAAGGAATCGTGATAAATGGATGATTTAGGCTCTTGAAGTTTCCAAATAATTATTTCCATGAAATAAGGAGTTGGCTTGCACATTATGGCGGGAAAATATATTATTTTTCTTTTTTTCAGATACTTTCTCGTTTCTTGAGGAGGCTATTAAGGAAACAAATCAATTATTTCTATTTTAATCGCCTAGTTTCCATTTTAATTGATGTAAGACATTTAAGCCAATTAGGATCCTGATTTGATTTATATTCTTTCCTATTTACTTAGATTAGGATTCTAATTTGATTTATATTCTTTCCTATTTGTTTATATTCATATTCAGATTTGATTTTTGGCTTAGGATTTATTTCCAAAAATTCTTGTAACCAGCCCCATATAATGTATTCGTATCCAATAAGCAGAGATAAATTTTGATGCAATTGGTGAGAGAGTTAATTCTCTTTGGTTCTTTACAAACTCTTTGAACTTATTGAATTTCCGTGACGTTCAAACTCTTGACTTATCAATCAGACCATCCATAGCTGATTGTGGCGTCTTCACATACCAAGGTTCGTGCTTTCATTAAGCATTGGGTCGGGGTTCCATTCAATTCCTGGTTTAGATTCGATCTTAGGAACTAAATTGATTAGGGTCGTGTTAGTTCTTGATGGGGTTCGTATAAAAAATAGTGAATAATGTGGTAGAAAAGAAAGGGCTCTACAGATTCATGCCAAGGTACGAGCTCATTTGGAGGTTGCAAATGCTATGTACAAGGTCGATGCGAACAGGCATCGACACGGGAAAGTGATGCAAGTCCACATCAAGTATGGACCATTTCGTGTGGCAAGGAAGATTAATAATAATTCTTATGTTCTCCAACTACCGGACAACTAGAAGATCTCTTACACATTCAATATGGTTGATCTGTTTAAATATCATTTAGATGATGAGGCGTTGTACGAGTCAAACTCGATGGCGAGTTCTTTTCCAAGTGAGAGGGACTAATGTATGATGGGCGTGTGGGATGAGAAGGGTACTTTCCAAAGGGCGTAATTTAGGCCATATGTATCCGTTTTGAGTGTATAATATATCGTTTTAAAGTTTACGAGAAGACAAATCAAGCTTATAAAGCTTATGCCATTTTGGGCCTTACTTGAGCCTAGAAATTTGTTTCTTTCCTTGTCATTTTTCGTTTTTAAGATATTCGTCCATTTTTTCTTATTTCTTCTAAAAGTTTTATCTTTTTTTTCCTAAATAACATATTTGAGCACTGTTTGTTTTGGATTTTTTATTCAGATTAGGAGAATTTTATTATAGTTAAAGTTATTATATAAAAAGATCTAAAACTCTAGTTTTGTTAATTTAAAATTTTTTCAATTAACTTCATTATTTAGGAAATTTTTTCCTTCTATCAATCAACTTTAAATGTCTCCGCATTGTCATGTTATCCTCTACACGTTCAAAAACAATTTACATTAATTGGACATACAATAGTCTTAATTGGAAGGAAGATAGATGAGGTTTCCTTTCAAACACGTACAATAATATCAAAAGGGAAATAACCATTAATTAGAGGGGTCATGGGTATAATAATTAACGATTCCATATTTCCATCCCGTCTTGCCTTTAATTTAATTGGCCTAATTTTCAATTGTTATTTGTATGGTGAGGAGGCAAGGGGGGACAGTGGGCAGTAGGGGTGGGCAAAATAACCAATCCAACCCGATTCGATCCGAAAAAAATTAGGTTCAGATCGGATCGGATTGACCATAATATCCGATCGGATCAAATGTTGCCAACCCGATCGGATCGGGTGAAATCTGATCCAATTCGATAACCTGAATGGGTTGGCTTAAAGAAGAAAGTGAACAACCCACACTGATACAACACACATGCATCCAACAACAAGCACTCAAGCACTAGTGACGCTGCAGAGCACAGACCACACACTACATAGCCTCACACACCACACACGTATACGACACACATCACGGAGATGGAGGCACAAAACGAGTAGAGATAGAGGCATAAAACTAGTAGACCACACACTCAGCGCACCCAGCCGTACCCAGCAGCCTCATTCCCCTCCCTCACGCCTCACTACCTCCCCCTCAAACCTCAACGAGAGACCACACAGCGCACTCCAGCCTCTACTCCCCTCCTTCACGCCTCATGGGTCACTTCCCCACCCTCAAGTCAACACTCAACACAAGTAGAAACACACACACACACACACACACAGCCGCAACCAACACACGCTCGCCACAATCACCGCCAACGCCAACCGCCAGCTGATCTACTGCTCTGTGAGGACCACGACCAGATCTGCTGCTACCGCCTACTGACTGTTGTCTCCGCACCTCCACACACTTCATTACCAAGTTTCTCCTCTAAGTTCCATACAAAATCCAGCAAGCGGCTACCCAATTTTTGTTTCGAGTCTGGTTCAAATACAAATAATTGTAATGTGTAATATATTATATAACGTATGTTAACGTTGATTGGGAATTGGTTTTGTTTAATTCTCCATATTCCACTATAAGTGAGGAGAGGAGAGGAAAAGAAAAGAAAAAAGAAAAAAGAAAAAAAAGGCAGCATTTGATTTCTAGTAACACCACACCTACATAATAACGAAAATAAATTGGGGCATCGGGGTGATGAATAAAAATTGAAAACAAATTGTGAAAATGTTGGATCACCTCTTCATTAATCTTATAAAACCCCTATTATATACAATTATATTTAAGGACATATTATTAGAATTAACCCCATTTATATTTTCTCTTTCTCGTTGTATGGTTTTTTTCTTCTTCTTTTCAATTTCAAATATAATTTGTTCCAAAGCAACTCAAAGTCTCGATTTTTTTTCTTTTGAAACTAAATAATCCAAAGTTTTTGTTTTATACACAAAAATAACTAAAGTTTTAATAACCTTTTATCTAATATCTTTCAATTGGACAAGAATCTCAATAAATAATTGTTATGTAAGATAAATGAAAGAAAAAGCACAAAATAAATTTTAATAATTAACTTAGTGGTCAATAAAAACTAAACTCAGCGTTAAATCCTAATCTCTTTCAACCCTTTTTTTTTTCACCTCACTATCAAGAATCCTGCAGGGTAATAGCCTAGTCTTGACTTTGAATTAACGCTGGCCCTCTCAAGTCTTCAAGTTGTTATCCTGTACACATTCAAAAACGATTGACATTAATTGGACCCACGGAAGTCTTAACTGGACATTAATTGGAAGAAAGATAGAGGAGGTTTCCTTGAAAAATACGTCCAATAATTTTGAAAGGGATAGAGCCGTTTGTTTGGTATAATAATCCACCATTTCATAACTTAATAATTTTGAAAGGGAAATAGCCGTTTGTTTGGCATAATAATCCACCATTTCATAACTTAATACGAACGCTTTTATTCAGGGAAGACATATGTGTAAGAGACACCTAATTCTATAACTTAATACAAACGCTTTCCGGGCTATGTAATAGTATTTTATTGTTTCTAAGGACTTCGTGAAAGATTAATTTTAGGATAAGACACACCTAATGGCTAATTTTATCTATCAATACATTTTAGTGAAATGAAACGACAAATTAGATCTCTTAAATCTTTAAATTGTTTTTGTGCATTAATTTAAAATGAAGCTTCTTTTTTCCATATATCATCCCCTCATTTTCAGTAGTAACACTTTGGAGTCGGGCTTTAGCAGGTAAGCAAAAATTTTTCTTAGCTATATATTAAATTACTAAATTACCCTTACATATTATTTAATTTCGATTTTATCCTCCTCATTTTTAAACTTAAACTCAAATTGATTTTTCCATAAAACAAACTCTAAACATTGTTCTTATTAGCATGATTCCAATATCGACAGTTCTCATCGATGCAACATCGGTAATTCTCATTGACACGATTCTGACACCAGTCATTTTCATACAAATATGTTCTATCTTTGTTTTTAAAATATCTAAGTAATGTGCATTTTCCTTTACCCGTTGTTCATTTTTTGAGTTTTCCTTTACTTTGTTACATGTAATTTTTCATTTTCTTCCTTTTTGTTCAGAATGTACTGGAGCTTTTACTTAGAATAAATTAATAGGTGATTGGTCACGTGTGATTTATTTGCTTTGAAGTCACTATTTTTATTGCATTTTTAATTTTTTTTAGTTGCTTTTTATAGACATGCACAATCCTTGTTTGATGAAATTTCCGTAATAAAAATCATTAAAGGCAGCAACAAACAAGTAACCAATTCCTATATATTCCAACAATACATGTTTTTGAACAAATCATTTCAGCTTCTCATAAATTTTAAAGGATTCACTTAAAGGTAACTACAAAAAATTAAACTATTGAGAAAAAATATTTTAATTTCTTCGAAACATGGTATTTAATTAGAGGAAACCCCAGGTTTATTAAACTAACAACTCATTTTGAAACAGGATATGTAATGTAAGGCATAAATCATCCTTGTTGCTAGACATAATTCATCCTTAATTAATGTTATTTGTTTTAAAAAGAAAATTGGGTATTGCTCTTAATTAATCTCTTTCCTATATTGTTGTTTGATGACAAAATATTATTCTATTTTCTAGGTTTAAGTGTACGCAATTATGTCTAATAGCTCAACTAGTAAGGCGACCTGGAACTCCCAGACTTCAAATGTATTTTGTGAGTTATGTATTAAGGCAGTGGATGCCGAACATCGTCCTAGGACTCATGTGACTTCCGAAGGATATGAAAATTTAATTAAGGAATCCACTAAAGAAACTGGATTGGATTACAATAGAATTCAGATGAAAAAAAAATGGGATTCTATTAGAACTAATTGGAAACTGTGGAAGAATTTGATTAGCTAGGAAGCTAGTCTAGGGTGGAATCATAGGTTATGGATCGTTGCAGTGGCGAAGCTAGCAATATATTTTGGGGTGGGCTAGATTTTTTTTTTAATTCAATTTTACTTCTCAAAAAATTTATTCTATACAAATGAAATTATTAAAATACACTAGACAAGCAAAAAACTAATAATAAAACTGTAAAGGTGCAATGTAAATCAAAAACACTATCAAAGAAGTTTTGTCTTCTGATTCTTCAAAAAAGAAAACTCATGTATTATCGTATCTGAATTGATATTGTCTGCGATAATAATATATTAGAGAATTATTAATTATTTTATCAAAAAATTTGACAAAAGTATAAGCTAATAACTAATTCAAAGACAATATGATTATGCGGGTGCGGTAGAGGCTGGCTGTCACTCATAAAGCAGCAAGTTAATGACTTGAACAGTTGAGTCTTTGGGAATTTAGATTTTGGATAATTAGATCAATTAGTCAGGGAAGGTGAGTTTTTCGATTTAGAGAAAATAGATATTGACAATAATTATTCGTTATATTTTATATTTTACTATAAGTTTTTTTTAAATAAATTTATAATTAACTATTTTTTTTTTCAAGAAACTAACCCAGGCTACAGCCCGGGTTAGCCCCCTCATAGCTTTGCCCCTGGATAGTTGATGCAAGTGAAGACTGGTGGGAAAAGAAAATAAAGGAAAATTTGCAATTGAGTAGATTTCGAAAAAATGTTATTGATCCAAAGTTAGAGAAAAACCTAAATTTAATGTTCAAACACAGTGGTTATGAGTGAGCATGTTTGACTTCCCTCATTTGGTTTTCCTTTAGAGAGTAATGAGGCATCTGAATCTCTTAGTGTTTAGAGTACTGCTAACTCTAATGGGTACTTTTGGGGTTTGAAATAACACGTGGAAGATTTTACGAAATATGCCAAGCTATACATTCAAGAAGCGAGTGTTATTACTACCATGGCCTTACATAATTACATAAGAAGATATTCACAAAATCATGATCATTTTGATGAAACAATGGATGAACCAAGTCATAGTAATAACGAACATATAAGCAAGATTGCGTCTCCTAAAGAAAGTTATAATACAATTGATAACATAGCTCAAAATATAATAATCTTGAGAGATGGCATTGTTGCAAGTTTAATGGAGGCATGACAATGGAAATGTTTATAAGAATTTTGAAATTAGTTACATTTTAATTTTATAATTGATTGGTATTAAAAATTGTTTAATTATCAAGCGATAAAAATGTTATTTTGTGATTATATTATCATTTATATTTGTGTTTATCCAATATATTAGGAATTATTAATTATGTCTTAATTATATTTAATTTTGTATATTTTTGTGTGTTTATTACGTAAAATATTAATTTCACATAGTTCGAGGCTCCAAACAGATAAACGGATGTCAAATATGGATTCCGGAGGTTTGAAAACCTTAAGATGAGTCCACATCGGCTTAAAATTGAGCTTTTGTAAAAGAAGGTTGACGTTTTCGGTTGACCGAGCACTGATTGTATGATAAAGTGAGCTTACAATATATATGAGTGCATGGCATAACTTGCAATTTTAACTAAATCTCAACCGTTCATGATTCAATGGCCGCAATTGTGCCACGTGGCAATGGTTGGTGAAGTAAGTTGTAGGATTCGAACCTTTGTATTCGAGTCAATCTGATCCACCCATTAACCCGCCAAATCTCAACCGTTCTTTGACCGAATCGGACGTTTCACATGATGCTGTGTGTGATGTTGACTTTTGAAGTTTGAGCAGCCGTTGGATCTTTGATCTAATGGTTGTGAAGAGCGCATGCATAAAGCTTATGATGGACTGCAAGACACTGGATCATGAATTTATTTTTCTATAAATAGAGCCTCACTTTTTATGTTTTTTATCATCTCGTCTTCTCAATTTCTCTCAATCTCCCTGTAATCTTGTTTTTCAGGTGTGTTTTTAATATTTTGCTTAATTATTTTTATAATTAAATTTAGTTTTATTTTTAATTTTAGTTTTTTTATTCATTTTAATTATGTTTAATTTAATTTTAGTAATTACTTTTATTTCAATTATCTTAACTAAATAATAATAGTTAGGGTAAGGTGAAACTCTTAGGAAATAAATATGATTTAATCAAAATTTATTTTTAATTTTATAAATTAAATTATTTTCTATTTAATTTTATACATATTTTATATTTTGAAATTTTGATTTATTGTAGACAAACAAGAGAGTTTGGCACAATAAATTCTTAATATCTTAATATAAGGTATGATAAAATGGTATTTTGATTTATTGTGGAAAAATTAAATTTTGGCACATTAAATACTTAATCCATAATAAAATTAATAGGAAAATAATAATAATTTACATAATTAATCTTTTGGGTAATAAATCTAAAAAAATAGTAAAAAGAATTTATTAAATTTTATTTACTACTAAGAGTGGATCCATAACCCTAACTAATTCAATTTCATAATTTGATTTAAATTAAGTTGTTTATATTTAAATTTTATTTCCATTTTTAGATAAAATAAAATAAACAAATTAAATATTTTCTCTGTGAATCGACCTTGGACTCACCGAGCTATAATACAACAAGACACTTTTATACTTGTGGGTTAAAAGTCACTTTTAAGTTGTGTAGATAATGTTATGTTGTATGATCTTTATTAGACACATTTGGTATAATTTATTTCTACAATCAATGTGTAAAATTAGAATTTATTTATTTTCAATTTTTAAATTATTTTGTTTTAAAAAATATTTATTACAGCTTGTGAAGAAAAATAACTTTGATTAATTAACTATTAATTTGATTTGTCAAAGTAATAAACATAATCATAAGTTAATATGATAATTCAAAATATGAAAAATAATTTGACTAATTAATAATTAAAAATAATTTTATTTAAAATTAATTATTACAAATATTCATCAACTTTCACTATACAACTATTAAAATTTACCAAACACCATTAGCTTCTACTCTACAACTATTAAAATTTGCTAAACACTAGCAGCTTTTATCCCACAACTATGACTTTTACTCCACAGCATCTGCATCTTAATGCTGCGTTTACTTGTTAGTAATTGGAATGGGCTGGAATCGGAATGAGGAAAAAGAATTAGAATAAATTGTTTAGTTGACCTACATGAATCAGAATAAGGATGAGCTAGAATCCCACTGATGTGTTTATTTTATCTTGGAATTGGAATCAGAATGAGTTAAATTGTAACAAATTACTAAAAAGTACTTAACAAATTATTGTCATAATTATTATTTTATAGTGATTATTTATTAAAAAATTATTATTATTATTAATTATTGTCAAGAATATATTAATATATTAATTAATTGTAAATTTTTTTAACTAATTATATTAACTATTATTATAAAAATATATTAATTATTGTAATTATTTATTCAAAACTATAATTATTAATATATCATTGTTAATAATATACTAACATATTAATTAATAGTAATAGTTATATAAATTAATTAATAATATATATGAATTAATTAAAATAATTATATTAGTAATTATTATAATAGTATACTAATTAATTATAATAAAAGTATATTAATTATTGTGATTATTTATCAAAAATTAAAATTATTAATAATTATTGTTAATAATATATTAATATATTAATTAATAGTAATAATTATAATAATTAATTAATAATATTAATATATTAATTATTGTGATTATTTATTAAATACTAAAATTATTAATAATTATTGTTAACAATATATTTATTTATTTATTAATTATAATAATATATTAATTAATTATAAATGAGGACAATATGAACATTTTTAATTTTGGGGGAGGGTAAAACAGTCACTCCCGAAAATGGGAGACTCATTCCCACCTCCCCCTAGGAATGAGTCTCCCATTGCTCATTCCCAAATTGTGGTGGGTCCCACGATTCCGATTCCGATTTTGATTCCTAAATCTATTTTGCGAGATAAACGTTGTTAATGATTCCGATTCCCTAATCCAGGAAGTAAACGTAACATAAAAGTTATAGTACTTCACTTCCAAACACAACCTATATATTGTCAGCAAAATCAATCAAGGCAAAGGTACTATTAGCAATACAAAGGCACGAAGTGATGGTTCGCCAATGGTACTCGAAACACACAGAACGGGGTTACAATGTAAGCGTATGAATTAGGAACGAACTGGATTCATTGTATGTGTCACATAAGTTCCACGTAGGATGTCATGTCGGCATCTCCTGTTCCACTTGTATGCAGATTCAGATGCTGAGATGCCTCACTCTGTCAGCTTCAAAGTTCTGTTTCTTCAAGCACAGGGCCCCTAAATATTGGTAGCATTAGAAGCTTGCTTCTTAGATATTTAAATATGTTTGCCACAGATGCTTTGTTGGAATCTACCTTATAAATTTATTTCTCCGCTTACAAACCGAACATCAAACTCTGTATATTTTATTCTAGAGATGAAAAATTTTAACCATAAGAGAAGCATAATGCAAAAATCCACAGCTTAATTTATTTATGAAATGAAATACTTAGATTTTAAAGGAAAATTCTTCCCTTTAATCACCACTTGTTTGAAAGCAAAGGATTAGCATCTACAGAAAAAGCAACAGCATTTAAAATGGCTCTCAGTTGGAGATGACAGTTTCAAATTGGCATCCACAAGATGAATGTCTTCACACTTTGAGCTCTAATCCCCCCTAAATTCCAAATGGTACTTCTTTCCTAGGAAGTCTTCTTCCTCCCCTTCAAAGTTCAAGCATCCTTTTTGCAAGCCATAACCACGGTAAATAATTCTCTTTCCTTCCTTGGGCTTTCTTAAAGAACTTTGAGAGCCATCAAGCACACATCAAAACAAAATGGTTTCTCTCTTTTCATTTGCTCTCGGAGAGAAAATAACCCCTGCTAAACTTTTATCTTCTTCCGTGTCGGTTGAAAGGATAGGTTTTTGTCCAGTTAAAAGCTCAACAAGGACAACTCCAAAACTATAAACATCACTTTTCTCTGTAAATTGACTTGACCCAAAGTACTCTGGATCTAGATATCCAAAAGTTCCTTGTACTCGTGTGGTCAAGTGAGTTTGATCAATCGTGACGGATCTAGAAGCCCCAAAGTCCGAAACTTTTGCTCGAAATTTATCATCCAAAAGTATATTTGCAGACTTGATGTCTCGATGATAAATTGGAATAGAAGTAGTTGAATGCAAATAGGATAGAGCACTTGAAACTTCTACAGCAATGCGTAAACGCATTTCCCATGTGATTGAGAACTCCTCAGTTTGGTCATGTATATATTGATAGAGAGTTCCATTTGGAATAAATTCATACACCAAAAGAGGAACCTCTGTCTCCAAGCAGCACCCGAACAATTTAACAACATTTCTGTGGTTAATTTGAGTTAAAATTACCACCTCATTGATGAATTGCTCAATATTACTCTCATCCACTAATTTGGATTTTTTCACAGCCGCAATTCTTCCATCTGTCAACATTCCCTTGTACACTGTGCCTTGGCCTCCTTGACCAAGGATTCGATTGGTATTGAAGTTGTCAGTAGCCATTTCCAATTCCATTGAAGTAAACAATTTTGTTTTCTCGGTATTACCTTCATTTGATGACGATTGTTGTTGCAATAATAAACCACCATTTCTTTTAAAGAACTTCTGTTTGAGCTTGGTTTCTCTTCTTCTTTTAACGAACTTGCACAACCACCATATTCCGATTAGTAGGAACAACATTCCAAGCCCACTATTGCAACCTGCAACGCTCCAGGACAAGAATATTTAATACGCGTTCGGCGATTTATGGCAAGGAACTGTTTAGTCTGTTAAGAGTAGGAGATCATAAATGTATATGCTATTGCAAATTTCAGGTGCAGAACGTTTTTGCGTTTGTGAGCCCATATATATACGGTAATTAAAAATCAGTTAATTCTGTCGACAAAATCTGCAAATTCCAATACATACCTATAATAATGAATTTGACATGAGAATTTTTGTGCATAATTTGAAGAAGTTCATATGAACTTGTCCTACGATTTTGGGCGCAGATACTTGAGTTGGGATCTGAAAAGTAACCTTTGGGACATCCTGAGGAGTAATTGTAGGGGCTTGTGATATTATAGAACAAGAAACCTAAACAAACCCAAAAGATGAAATAGAATATCAAAATAAATTATGGCTATATATAAATCTTTCCTTTTTTACATATGCGAATTCTGCAATTACTTTCACTAATTTTGTGTTAGATACGTAGTTGGTTCAAGGAAATGTAGTATACACTTCATATATGAAATTAATTTAATTAGTATTCGAAATTGTACCTGAGCAATATCCATGGTGGTGTCGGTCAAAGCTTGTTTCCCTAAAGCAAATGCAAAGGTAGCCTGAGCTTAATTGTATTAAACATCTATTGTCCTTGTTACAAGTAGTTTTCGAATTATATTCTTCATAACAATATCCTTTATACTCAAGCCACTCCAACAGTGCAGGAACTTGTTCATGATCTTTCAAAACGTGAGGATTCTTCAGGTACCCGGAGGTGATCCAATAATCTTCAACAATGGAAACAGAGTGACATTCCAGAGGAATACTTTTAGAATAAAAATTAGATATTTGTGCATTGAAAACCTCAGTAATATTTTGAGGAAAGGCGCATAGGAAATCGTAGCAACCAGGGTTAAGAGCAGGATCACAAGTGATAATCGAAAGGCACCCACCAAAAACGGATGAATCATTCTGTCGCTTAATAATCGTAGAATAGTTGTTGCAACCTATGGCAGTGAATCTATTGCGCGACCGGGAAAATGTAAAAGGGCTACCTGATAGACTGACCCCTTTATCACTGCTTGTCAGGTTACTGATCTTCAAAGAAATTACAGGAATGTATACCCTAATCATGTATACATAAAAAGAAGTAGATGAATCATAAACAGTATAAACATGACTGTCCAATACTTGCAGGTTGTTGATGCTCGCAAGAAAAGCTTTTGGGGAGCCAGAGGAGTAATCGCAGAATACTTCAAAACTGTTATCAAAGTAGCAACCGTCTCCGATTCCGAAGGGGTAACTGATAGTGACATTGCCACAATCATATTGGCATAAATCTTTTGATGCTTTGATTGGCCATACTAGCAAAATCATCAATTGCAGCAACACCAGATAATGATGAACAACCATTCTCAATATTTTTACTTGGAAGAATGAAGATTTAACAGAGCAATTGCATGCGTTGATCTTTAATTAAATTCCTTCTAGGTTCCTTTTAGCTTTTATCCCAATACAATGAAAGTCCTGCAAGTCAACTTGACTTTTAATTAACCCTGGCCCTCTCAAGTCTACAAGTTGTTCTCTCCTCCGTGTATATATATATATTTTTTATTTTATTTTATTTTTGTGCTGTGGTGATGGGAAATTGGCGACGTGGCAGCTACAAGTAGCAGCGTGGAGTTCCGGTTGGTTCGAGACTGCAGTGGTTGGAAAAACGGAGTTGAAAAATAGATTTGAGAGTTTAGATGTTTGAAAATGTGGTGGCTGTGTAATTCAGGCACGTTGATGGATCAAAACTAGTGTTTGAATTTCAGCTGGTGGCAGAAAGGGTCTTAGCAGAGAGAAAGAAAGAGTTTTTGATTTACCTCTTACGATGGTTATCTCTGTATATCTTTTTTAACCAATCATGATTGTGTCCCACCAATTAAGTCCCAATTTGAGTCCCAACTATCATATATCATTATCTATTGAATAATAAATTTTATAGCTGATAAAATAAATATTCTACAATCCACTGAATGAATGCCACATCCATTGGTACTCAAGTTGGAATGCTCTAGCATTACTTTTTTTATAACATAAGAGTTGAATATCAATTTATAACTTGGAGAGTTGAAAATACAGAATTGGAACGTAATTTTAAACAGACTTTTCTTTCAAATGACTTTTCAAGTGGTACCCAAGCCTCCATGTGAAGGGCGTCTAGTGGTAAGGTACTGTGGGAGGTAGTGCGGGCATAATCGTGGGTGAGTATCTCTAGTAAAATATAAAAGTTCATGGGTTTAAGCCATACTCAAAATCTAACTAATGAGTTGAGGATTGTTCTAACTTTATATATTTGACCTAAGAGATTCAATCACAAATGATATAAGGGTATTTTATCTATCAGTTTGTAATCAGATAAAAAGATTTTTAACCCATGAAATACAAGAAAGCGCATTGATCTTTATTTCCTCCCATCTTCCTCTCGATTTTATTTCACTACCGGGAAAGTTCTGCATAACAATAAGCCAACAATTACAACATGCCACTCTGGAGTTTATTTAACGTTGGCCCTCTTAAGTGCTCAAGTTGTTCTCTCCTATTTACTTGAGATATTAGGTCACATAGTGCTAAAGTTCTTGCACATCAGTATTTAATAGACTGAGAGATCATATCATCTTGCATTTATAAACTTCAACTACGAAATTAATTTCAACAGATTTTTCCTTCATCTCCTCCATTTGCGCCGCCTCCCCTTTTTTTGGTGTGGGGGGGGGGGGGGGGGGAGAGAAGATGCAGCGCATTCAATGAAATAGTGGAAAATTTGTTTGAAATGACTTGGAAGTGTTTAATTACAAATGATGGTGCCCAAAGAAACTGTAACGATGCAAGAGAATGAAAATATCGGAAAAGTCTTAACAATCTTATTTATGAAATACAAACAGTTTCAAGGCCATTCTTCTCTTTGTCACCATTTGTTTGAAATTAAAGGGTCGGCATCCACAGAAACTGAGACACTATTTAAAGTTGACCCACTAGAAGATGAATCCCTTTCGAAATCATGTCCAGTAATGTCACCATCCACAAAATCAGTCTTTTCACAATTTTGCTGCAAAATGGAAGTTCCAATTGATTCTCTTATACCCCGTAATTCAAATGCCACTTCTTTCATCGTAGGTCTTTTCTTCCCATTCAAGTTCAAGCATCTTTTTGCGAGTGTAGCAACAGTAATAATTTCTACTTTCTCAGCTTCCTTGAGAACTCGATCATCAAGGACTTCAAACAGACAGTTCTCTTTCATTGCTTGGATAAAATATCTTGCTAAACTTTTATCTTCTTCAGCTTCAGTTAAACGGATAGGTTTTTGTCCAGTTAGAAGCTCAACAAGAACTACTCCAAAACTATAAACATCACTTTTCTCAGTAAAATGACTTGACCGAAAGTATTCTGGATCTAGATATCCAAAACTTCCTTGTACTTGAGTGGTCAAGTGAGTTTGATCAATTGTGATAGATCTAGAAGCCCCAAAATCTGAAACTTTAGCTTGATATTTATCGTCCAAAAGTATGTTTGCAGACTTGATGTCTCGATGATAAATAGGAATAGATGCTGCTGAATGCAGATAAGATAGAGCACCTGAAACTTCAACAGCAATGCGTAAACGCATTTCCCATGTGATTGGAAACTCTTCAGATTGGTAGTGTATGTATTGATCGAGGCTTCCATTTGGAATAAATTCATACACCAAAAGAGGAACTTCTGTCTCCAAGCAACATCCCAACAACTTAACAACATTTCTGTGATTAATTTGAGACAAAATTACTACCTCATTGATGAATTGCTCGAGATTACTCTCATCCAATATTTTAGATTTTTTTACAGCCACAATTCCTCCATCTGCTAACATTCCTTTGTATACAATGCCTTGGCCTCCTTGACCAAGGATTCGATTGGCATTGTAGTTGTCGGTGGCCTTCTCCAAATCTTTTGAAGTAAATAACTTCATTTTCTCAATATTACCTTCATTGGAAGACAATTCTTGTTGCAATAATAAACCACCATTTTTTTTAAAGAACTTACGCTTAAACTTGATTTCCCTTCTTCTTTTTACAAACTTGTACAACCACCATATTCCAATGAGTAGAAAGAATAACGCAAGCCCACCACCGCAGCCTGCGGCTCTCGAGGACAATAATGAAAGATATCATCAAATGAACGAATGAACACTTAGTATTTTCATTTGAAATATATGTTAAAAAACATTATTAATTTGTTATGATGTAAAATAAAGGATCGATATGCATACCTATAACAATGAATTTAACCCGAGATTTGTTGAAAACTTTAATGCAACCATATGAGAGACGATTATAACCGTCAGGACAATTGGAGCAATTGTAGCCGCTCGAGATATTACAGATCAAGTCGCCTGCCCAGAAAATAATAAATAAAAATAAATAAATCAAAGAGAAGATCAAACTAAATCATGGCTACAACTAAAAAAAACTCCACCATTTTTGTCTTTAATTTTCTGTTTACATAGACAGTTACAGTAATTGGAAGACTTTACTCATTTGCAAGTAATCCGATGGATATTTTAAAAATCAATAATTTCAATCATCTATTGGATGATAAATTTTACAACACTTTTCTGATCATCTTACCATCCAACAGAGGAATGTTACATCATTTGACATTTAACTCTTGCTAGTAAAGTCTAGGTGCTCCAATAGCATTTTCCGTTTCTCATTCACCCTTATTGCTAATATTTATACGGAAATAGCATCTATTCATAATGCTCGTGGAGCACCAAGAATTTTCCCTTTTCTTCTTGTCGTCCGGATATTTTCTTTGAAAAAAATAAAATTACTCTTTAACTCATAATCCAATCTGTACCTGAGCAGTATCCTTTCTCTAGGTCGTAGCCAGAAGAGCAAAGACAAAAATGGCCTGAGCTTAATTGTGTTAAACAACCTTTTTTATCCGAATTACAAAAAATAGAATATGAGTTATTCCCTTCAAAACAACTGCCTATCTTTTCTCCCCACTTCAACACTGCAGGAACTTCTCGTTGATCTTCCAAGTCAAGAGGATCTTCAAGGTACTTGCTGTTGACCCAATGTTCATCAACCAGGAAAACAGACTGACATTTTTGAGGAATACTTTGAGAAAACAAGTATGATGTATTTACATTCAAAAGATGAGTAATATTTCGAGGAAGGGGGCATAGGAAATCATAGCAAGCAGGGTAGAGTGTAGGATCACAAGTACAAATCGACAGACACCCATCAAACAAAGATGAATCGTTCCCTTGGTGATATCTCATGTTGCAGCCTATGGCAGCGAATTTATTGTCAGACGAAAAGGCGAAAGGGGTACCTGATAAGTTGACGCCTTTAAGAATATTACTTGTTCGCTTACTACTGCTGTTTAAAGAAATTGTAGGAACGTTGACTCTAACCGCGGGCCTTGAATCATAAGAAAGAGTATCCAATAATTCTAGCCTGTTGACGCCAGGAAGAAAAGATTTGGGAGAGCCAGAAGAGTGATCGCAGATAACTTCGTAACCCTTGTCAAAGTAGCACCCTTCTCCGATTCCGAAGGGGTAGCTGATGCTGACATTTCCACATTCAGTTGGACAGGCGAATCTTTCTGAGGCTTTGATCGGCCTGAGATGAAAAACAATAATCTGCAACAACACCAGACAAAGATGCACAGCCATTCGCCGCTTAAACTCAGTTTTCTTTAGTTCGGAAAGTGCATGTATTAGCTCCTATATTAATTCAGAAACTTTTCCCACCGGCAAGAGAGTCCTGCATCTTAAAGCCCGAGATTAATTTCAGATTGCCAATCTTGACTTTTAATTACTCTGGGCCCTCTCAAGTCTTCTCCAAAGTCCAAAGACCATTATCACATTCCAGTATTTGGTCACATCGACAAGACGATGAGTACATCTTCAATTTAATAAATTCAGAGTCATGTATGTGTATGTATCATATCACCATTCCTCAACTTTAATTTAAAATTAATTTCAACAGATTTTTTTCCCTTCATCTCATATGACGGATTGGTGAAATGATATTGGATTCAGTTAAGTTCAGAATATAATATTTCATCATTATATAATTTAATTAAGACATGAAATGAAGCCATAGTCTTATTGGAATAAAATATAGATTGAGTAGCTTCATTTGGATGAAACAAAATGTAGCTTTAAAATATATATATATATATTTTAATCTTTGGTAAATATTCCTTTAGTCTCTAAGATTTGATTGAATTACACAATTACTCGTTATATTTTTAAAATTATCTATGATCTAAATTATATAACAAAAATTAACTGTGGCTTAAAAAATAACAAAAATTAACTCCGCTGCCAAGATTTGAAACCTAGATTTTAAGCTAGAAAGGTTGCAAATTTGCTCATGTGCTATAGAGGAGGATTTGATAATGATACTTAAAGTAGATTATATTTATATAACAAATTCGAAATTTGAGTTTTTGGAAGTTTCAATCGGTTCAAAAATTAATTTTGTCTGAAATCTGATAATAAATATTCATTATATATTTTTTAGGTCAGTTTTGTTTAATTCTCCATAGTCCTCAATAAGTGAGAAAAAAAGAGGCAATAGTTGATTTCCAATAACATTACTGACCTACATAAACATGAAAATAAAATGGGCCATTGGGGGCCAATCCCCAACGTGATAAGGAATAAAAAATAAAACAATTTTATGAAATAATTAAAGTTTTATAGACCTTATACCCAGCATCTGTCAACCCTCTTTTTTCTCACCATCAGGAGTCCTGCAAGCTAATAAGTTGGTCTTGACTTTGAATTAACGCTGGCCCTCTCTCAAGTCTTCAAGTTGTTTTCTTCTACACGTTCAAAAACAGTTGACAGCAATTGGATACGCAAAAGGCTTAATTGCAAGAAAGATTGATGCGGTCCCAGTCAGTAGCTAGCTACAATCGATCAATAAAATTAAAATGTTCTTCTTTGGATGAGAACAACAACCACAAGACAAAGAGTTTGAATAATTTTCTGCCTAATTCTTTATTCCTCACTGGAGCTTATTAATAGTTCTAAGGGTGTGTTTGGTGCACCGCACTGGACTGTATTATATTGTATTGGACTGTATTATTTTAGAATGGTATGTATTAAATTGACCTGTTGTTTAAATTATACAGGGTTTGGTGCTGAGCTGTATTGTATTATTATCAATTATCCTGTGTTTGGCATATAACATGTATTGGATTGTTTTAATGTTTGTTAAAAGTAAATGATTTAAGTAAATAACTAACCTTGTTATATTAAGTATTATAATCCTTGGAATATGGAATAATTTTTTAATGCTAAAAAGGATATATATATATATATATATATATATATATAAAGAAAATACTCATATACAAATTTAATATTTTTATATTTGTTTCGAGATTTATGTAACTATAAGTTTCAAAAAATTTCGACACATAATTTTTTTACACATTTCCTGTGAAAATTAATCAAAAATAATAATTCTAATCAAATTACACAAATAAAGCATATGATTTTCCTTCATAGGGGAATTTTCAACCTTAATATAATCATTCAAAAGTTTACAAAAATTTGTTGAAATTAATAATACAATATTACAACATTACTATACCAAAATATCAGGTTGTGTGAAGTACACACCTGCACCCACATGCTATAACTATACCAAAATATGGGGTTGTGTTTAGTACGGACATATTTTCTATACCAAAAAATTATTGGCTTTAAAACATCACAACCATTTTAAGCAACATATCAACCTTGTGCTCTATACAAGAGCATATGAACAAATGTTACCTTACGCTCACCTCTCGAGGACTTGAAAACTGAAATATTATGGGGTTCTTTTAGAATTAGCTCTAGGGCTAGAAGTTCTTCTTCAATAGAAAGTCCCATAGTTGCAAGTTCATCAGAAATGTCAAAACGATCTTCTTTGTTATCGAACATGCGTTGAGCTATTGTATTCATGTTTTCAAATGATTGGCTGATAAGATTAACAATCTTATCAATGCCAGCCTGCAAGTCACCCTCTGATCTAGATCTCTTCCTATTTGGTGGTTGTGAGTGAGCTCGAGCAATGTGTTGAGAACTTGAAGGTGGTGTAGCCGATATTGAAGAACATCCATCATCCATTTCATTATCATCATCGCGAATTTCTTCTTGATTTGCTTCGTCTTCCATGTCAGCGGGAGTTTGAGCTCCATGTCCAGCAGCACGGTCCTTTCCAAATATGTTCGCCAATCTTTTATAAAGTGGGAATGGCTTGCCTCTCCAGTTTCTTACAGCATTATGAGACTACAAATATTTAATCAAAATGTAGTTAGATACAGTACATAATAAAAAATAATAAAGGTCAATATAATAAATAGTAAAAAATTTAATAAACTTGGACATAACAATTGCTAAATGACTATCAATCTCCAAAAAGAAAATTTCAAAAACTCGCAAATGAGAGTAAATAAATTCAAAACTTTTAAAAATTTCTCTAACTTGCACATATGAATTCCAAACTTCATCACTATCAACCTCTACACATTTTTTTACATCATTCCATCCAAAACCGCTCGTGTTCAACATATCAAACATCAACCCATATTGTTTCTTCCATTTCCTAATCTTGGAGTCAATATGAGGAGAAGCCTTCAAACCACAATTTGGTAACTTTTGATTTATTACCTTTTCAAGATGTATAAATGTACCAGATTTGAATCCATTATCAGCACGACCACCGCTTACAACCACTGCATCTAGTGCTTCCAACAGTGCTTCTTCTTCGACATATGTCCATGCTCGCCTTGTACCTGCCTTGTTTCCAATGGTGTGGCTTGCACCTCCATCCTCCTCCATTCCTATATGTTGAATTTGATTATATTTTTTGATATATAATTTAAACTGTAAAATTGTGAGCTGCATATTAAATCATTACCATAATTCTTAACTAAAAATATTAACAAAATATTTCATATTTAAATTGACAGATAAACAAATCACAGAGTACCACATAAACCTCTTTTGCCTTAATCATCTTTAATCTTGAATATTAAAGTGCTAGAAATCTTTATCTTAATTATTCCCTAGTGATACAGTAATTAATATATCTATACTTATCATAGTCAACACGCAATATAAGCCC
The DNA here is from genome assembly GCF_000493195.1 of Citrus x clementina. NCBI lineage: Eukaryota > Viridiplantae > Streptophyta > Magnoliopsida > Sapindales > Rutaceae > Citrus > Citrus x clementina. Next base: position 12,070,356 of record NW_006262339.1, on the reverse strand, counting down.
AGACATGCAGCAACAGCATTACAACAAGTCGTCACTCCTGTCTCTTTAAGCAAACTTTTTTATAACACTTTTTTACTCGCTTTTTTCACAAGCTCCTCCTCCTCCTCCTCCTCCTCTCTCTCTCTCTCTCTCTTTCTACCCCTTCACTCCTTCAGAAACATAGCAAAAAAAAAAAGCCCAGACATAAGCCGTATGGCTTTTTTATTTTATTTTATAGGAACTTGGGAGCAAGACCAAATTTCCTTTGAAATTTATATGGATCTAGTTAATATTTGAATGGTTAATAAAGATTTGTTAAAGTTAAGTGCTAAAATTGAAATATAAGTGTGCAACCCAAGAGGGGGATGAATTGGAAATTTAAAAATTAACCAAGCAAATCCACACAACAAGCAATCTAATGTCTTAACAACAATTGAAAATAATAAGTTCAATAATAGCACAATAATTAAAGAGTAAGGGAGAAGAGAAACAAACACACGAATTTTTACGTGGTTCGGCAATCCCCGCCTACGTCCACCTCTCCAAGCGATCCAAGCTTGAGGATTTCACTATCCAAGCCTTTCCAAGGCTTCAACGATTAAAATTGACTTCGAGGTGTCAATAAACCTTTACAACAAAGAGATTATCTCCCAATCTCTTCACTCAAGTGTCTCACACACTCAAACTCTTACAAATGAATTGAAGAAATGAAAGATACAATGAAACTCACTCAATGAGTAGATATTCAAAGATGAAGAACAATGAATGATTCAATGATTTTGTATTTTGCAAGTTGTAAGCTCAAGATATCACGTGTGCTTTTTGTTTTTGCTTGTTGGAGAGACTCAAAATGAGTTGGATTTGAGTTCTTATAGCTTGAGCTCGAAAACTAGCCGTTACTCACATTTTGGGCTATCCGGTTTGCCGTTTTATGGAATCCAGTAAGCCGGATTTATGTTATCGCTAAGGCAAAATTCAAAATTTTGCCTAACCGGTTTGCCGGATTCAGGAATCCGGTAAGCCGTTTTCGTTCTGGTGCTTACTGCCCCGTATCCGGCTTGCCGTTTATCAGTATCCGGTAAGCCGCTTGCTACAGTAACTGCTATAGTAAAATATTTCCCAAAATTTACAGTTTGACCCCAAAACTTTATAAAACTGTACTACGGTCCAAAATGTTATGAAACTTTACAAATAGGTCCAATTTTAGAATTTCTAAATAATGCTTTGTTTATCCCAAAACTTTCTGAAATTATGATATTGCCAAAGATGCTATGACACTTTTCAAATAAGTCCTTTACCAAAATTTCAAGCAATACTTGTTTATTTCAAAGTTTTCAAAATTCTTTCAATTAAACCATAAACTTTGAAAAACAACCAATTTCATAAAATCATTTTTCCATTAAATATGAAACATTTATAATGTGAAAATAATGATTTATTTAAAAGGAATAAAAACAATCAATTTCATGAAATCATTTTTCCATTAAATATAAAACCTTTATAATGTAAAAAAAATGATTTTATTTAAAAAGAATATTAAATAATTTAGGCTTAAAAGATTAATCATTCTTAATCTTGTTTGTTATCATCAAAATCAATATTATGAAAATATATATGTTAACAATCTCCCCCTTTTTGATGATGACAAACATTTCATGTATTTAAAGAATGATTCCACAAATTGCTCCCCCTAAATATAATCTTCTTTTACAATTTGCCAATTAGCTAAATTAATGATTTAAATACATGGATTTTTCTCCCCCTCATCATCAAAAAGAAAAACTTAATTGGCAAAGACAAAAGTAGCAATTTTTTTTTTTTTTTATAGATTTGAAAACATGTATTCTTCTCCCCCTTCATCATAAAAAAGAAAACGTAAAGGAAAAGAATAAGAGTAGGAAATTTGTTACCCATGTTGTCCGAATAGAAATTTCCACAAAATCTCCCCCTAACAACAAGCATCACCTCAAATACAAATTTAGTAATATTACTCATAAATTATCATCATCATATTTCAAAATCATCAAGTACTCACCATAATCACATATCATCAAAATCATCAAAAGAATATTCAAAGTGCATATTATTGTCCTCCTTTTGACAATATTGAAATGATATATTATTTTGTCTCCCCCTTTGGACAATAAAAAAAAATCAAAATACATATTATCCAAAATCATATTATATGCTCCCCCTAAATATATGGCCAATTAAAAAATTTAACCAAAATGATTTTATCCAAAAACATATCATATTTGTCTCCCCCTATTAATTATCAAAACCTCAATACAAGCATATTAGTAAAAAAAAAATATCCATAAGCATAAGGACATAATAGCAATATATAGATCATTAAAATCAACATATGCCATTATATGCTTAAAATTCTCGAAATATATGTATTTCTCCCATTTCGATATTATTTAAAGCAAGTAATGCATATTCGACAATACATCAATAAAGAACAAAAAGTGCATCCATTCACCAATCATAGATCCCATAAGATCAAACTTCCTCAAATACATGTAATTATCAAAGCATATTCTTTGTCTCAAATCTTAAGCAAAACATAAGTGTATAATTGCAATATAAGATCATCAAAATCAACATAGCTATTAAGAAAAGTCATCATAATGAGCTAAAGAACAAGTGATCAAATCCATTATTACAAATGTTTATATATATTTCTAAATGATGATCTAGTAGTTACATCTTGTGATGGATCTCCTAAAATTAAGTCCTTAGAGTGAGACGAATTATATAATTCAAAATCATAGCAAACATCCATATAATTCAAAAAAAATAGTAAATGTTGGTGTGTCCAAATACAAGTATAAAAGATTACTTGTGAGTTTTATAATGAAAATAGATTTTAAAGATGATTTTAGACACAAGAATGGATGTGGATAATTTATATGAATCAATTTGGATTGAAAACGAATGAGAATGATGGATTTTGGAATGAAATCAAGAGAGGAGAAAACGGCTTCTAGTGAGAGAACAAGAAACAGTTTGCCAAATGGAGGAGGAAGAAGATGAACAACAACATAAACCACGAATCCGGCTTGCCGGTTAATGGGCAGCAAGTCACAATTTCACAAACGGCTTGCCGGTTCGCTTGGGAAACAAAAAATCCGGAAATCCGGTTCTTGGTCAGAGAGTTGAAAGCCGAAAACGGCTTGCCGGTTTTGGAGAACCGGTTTGCCGGATGTGAACCTGAGAGCCATAACGCGAAAACGGCTTGCCGGTTTTGGAGAACCGGTAGGCCGGTTGTGAGGTAGAGATGAAGCTAAGAAAAATCGGTTTACCGGATTGAACTTGCTCTTATGCTATTTCGACATGATGCATGTTTCATGCTCAAGCATACTCTTTCATATTTGTTGTTAGGCTTAGGTGTCCTCTTTAACTTACGTGGCTTCTTATCAAAGATAGAGGAGGTTTCCTTGCAAATACGTACAATAATATTGAAAGAGAAAGAACCATTTGCAAATTAGATGGGTCATGGGTATAACAATTAACGATTCCATATTTCCATTCCGTCTTATCTTTAATCCTAAATAGCCTAATTTCAATTTTTTGTTGTATGATGAGTAGGCAAGGGGACACCGGACAGGTCGTCAATTAATACAAATAGAAATTGTGGATGAATTCCTTGTCCAGTGCTCGACCAGCTTGTTGAAATATCTTTGGTAGATATTTTGCAGATGTATTTGTTATTGGGCTTCCCTGATATACCAAAAGGGGGTTTGAAAAGATAATTACATGGTGATGCTAATGCTGCTCATTTGATAAAACTAACAAAAGTAGAGTGCGGGGCCGGGACAAAGTTTATGAAAGTGTGGCTTGGGTAACGAAATAAGTGAAAATAAAAAGAAAAAGTGAGACAAACGACACAGGTGTGGGTAAATAAATTTATAAAAAAAAAAGTGTCAGATTTGGGGAAAAAAAGGGCTGAAAGTTGTTAGGTTTATACAATAAATAATATAGAGAAAGGAAATAACAATGCAGCTTACTGTTTCTATTGATATGATTTCAATATATACACAACTAAAGCTAGTTAATTATAGTAAGTGCACAATTGTAGTTTAAAGTTATGAAAGTCAAATATACAAATGATAAAAAGATTGTACAATTACACCGTGACTTTGAGAGTATCTCTAATATGCCCCTACATTGTGGCGACAGATGAAAGTTTATTTACCTACAAAGATAATCTCATGCACACCAGCATAAGATTAGATACATAAAGAAGAATCTGATTGTGAAGTGAAAAATCCCCGTCGATAGAAGAAAGTTTTGAAGCTCAGTGTTCTTCCAAGAACGTGGGCTTGCTTAAGGCCGGGGAGTGCCTTTTCAAGTTTGTAAACCTGAGTAGGATATGTGGGATCAATAAAACCATGTAAAAAGGCATTGCTCACATCAAGTTGTTGCAAATATCATCTTGTAATAATGTCAAACACAAAGCAAACCAGAGCAGGCTTAATTACAAGGCTGAATGTTTCATCATAATCAATCACTTTTAAGAAAAGACAGCAGAGCTTGCTGTTCTCTGATAGTCTCAAGGTACTACTGTTTCTCTATTTTGTTTTAATCTGTTGGATTAGATGCCTATACCAGTTTCCCTATTACAGTTGTTTTACAGTGTGCAATCTTTGTTTTTGCTACTAATAGCTATTACTAAAAGTTGCACCCACCTCAGCATTCACTTTTAAGAAAAGAAAAAGAGAAAAAAAATGATTTTGGCAAATAGGGGCATATGTCTTCAAAGCCAATTCTTGTTTAATCATGTGATACTTGTTTATATGATTCAAACGGTGGATCGTGTGTCAATTTCCAAATTATACTCAGTTTTCAACAAGCCTTGGGGTAGATAGCCATTTATGGAAATACAAAAGCACCAATTTGCAATAGATTTTAATTCTTATGGAAATATTTACTTTGGTCTTTTTTTAACTCAAGCGACTTTACTTTCAGGATTTGAAAAAACTGAGAACAATGTTATACTCAGAGGCTGAATATCTTGAACTATGGTACACCAATGATGACAAAAAACAAATGTGAGTTGCTCTAATTACTGCTGATAATTTCAATTTTCTATTGAGAAAATAAACCATCTTCACATTTATGCAAAGTGGTGGAAACATTGAAATATTATGCCATCAACGCTCTGTCAATATTGTGGACCATTTGGGTTCTGTGACTTGTAAAGTTAATGATCCCTTAAATGCAAAGGTCGATGAAGTTTCGGATGCAGAGCATTGAGTATCTTGCATGAACAGGTATGCTTGAATTCTGGAATGGATTTAAAAAAATTGTAATTCAATCATCAGAGGTTCCTGAGACTATTGATGAGTGTATTGCAACTATAAATTATTTTCTTTTTCTTACATAATCGAGCATTCCTTTTATCAATTGGATTGAATATCTCTCCTTGTGAGAGTTCCTCTCATTATATAGAAACTGTAAAGATTTACAAGGCTGATTTTCAGCTATTACATCAACCAAATCTAGGCTAATTTCTAGTGATTAGATCTATCTAAACAAAGAAATTACAGATACTCCTAATTACAATATATCTATAGCTATGATACATAATTTATGCCTTGATATATGCTGTCATCCCCCCTAAAATTGATGCTGATCAATCAAGAAGCATCAATTTGCTCACAAGAAATTGATGACGCTTTCGTGTCATAGCCTTGGTAAATACATCGGCTCTCTGGAGAGTAGTGGAAATATGAGGAAGAGAAATAATACGAGTGTCTAAAGCTTCGCGAATATAATGACAATCCACTTCAATATGCTTAGTACACTCATGGAAAATCGGGTTTACACAAATCTGAATAGCACTAGTGTTATCAGCATGGAGTGGAGTAGGATTGGAGTAGAGTAGGATTGGAGTAGGATTAGATTGAGAGAAACCAAGCTCGGCTAGAAGTCCACGAAGCCAAACAATCTCTGAACAAGCAGCAGACATAGTACGGTATTCAGATTCAGTTGAAGATTTAGAAACACGATCTTGCTTCTTACTTTTCCAAGAAATCAGGGGTTTCCCAAGAAACATACACCAGCCCATGACAGATCGTCAACTGTCCGGACAGCTAGCCCAATTAGCGTCACTATAGGCAACAAGATGAGGAAGAGAACCAGCGGGAAAGAACAATCCACGGCTAGGAGTCCTGCGAAGGTATCGAAGGATACAATGAACAACAACTAAATGTAAATGATGGGGATGTTGCATGAATTGACTTACTTGCTGGACAGCAAAGGAAATATTCGACCTCGTAATAGTCAAATAATTCAAGCTTCCCACCAATTGTCGATAGATAGTAGGATCAGAAATGAGTTTACCTTCCTTACTACTATACTTTGTGTTGACTTCTAGTGGAGTATCCATAGAAGAGGCATTATGAAGACCAATTAATTTAAGCAAATCTTGTGTGTATTTATGTTGATTCAAAGAAATCTCCGAAGAATCATAATGAACTTTCAAACCTAAGAAATAAGTAAGAGGACCAAGATCCTTCATATGAAATGAGGCTTGAAGATGTTGTTGCAACCGAGCAATTAAGGCAGAATCTGTCCCAATAATAACAATAGCATCAACATAAACTAGGAGAAGAACAATACTAGTAGCTGTCTTGCAAAGAAACAATGATGAGTCATATTGGCTTTGCTTAAACAAGAATTGAAGCAAGGTGGATCGGAATTTATCAAACCAAGCCCGGGGAGCTTGCTTTAACCCACAGAGCGATCGCTTCAACTTACAGACATCTAAAGAAGAAGAGGAAGGCAAGCTATGTGGTAAAACCATGTAAATCTCCTCTTTGAGATCACCGTAAAGAAAAGCATTTTTAACATCCATTTGATGAAGTGGCCAGCCTTGTGAGGCAGCAATCGAAATAATTGTACGGACTGTAGTCATTTTGGCAACCGGAGCAAAAGTCTCTTCATAATTGACCCCATACTCTTGTTTATTACCAAGGACAACTAGTCGTGCCTTATAGCGATCTAGAGAACCAATCTGAATGAAGCTTGATTGAGTAGACCCATTTACAACCAATAGGTTTAACATTACAACCCATGTGTGATTGTCCTCAAGAGCTTGAAGTTCTTTTTCCATAGCCTTACGCCAACAATCATATTTAGCAGCTTCTGAATAACATGAAAGAATAGAAACACTGGTCAAAGTAGTATGAAGAGATGTGTGAAATCCATACCGATTAGGTGGTCAGATGATTCTGGAAGAGCAGCGAACAGTAGTGTTTGAGGGCTGATTGTCCGTAGAAGAAACCTAAATTTATTAAATGAGATAGGACAACAGAATTAGGATAGCCTAAATGTTTGTGCCATATTTCACTCTTTTGATTTACCGCAATACTAGCCAAAGAAACGAAATTAGAAACAGAAAAGTACAAAGGAAACAAACGTCCAACTTTAGGCCCCTTCGCTAGTATCTTCCTCGACACCTAATCCTGCACAATACAACCATCACAGGAAAATTAAACATCACAGTTATTATCAACCAATTGTCCTACTGAAATAAGATTAGTAGAAAGCTGATGAGATACAAGAACATCTTTAATGGAAAAACTGATGTCCCGAATAGCATGAATAGGTAACTTACTACCATTAGCAATCTGAATGTTTCCATAAAATTTTTGAACATTGCTAAGAGTGTCGCTGGAATTAGTCATATGATTGGATGCACCAGAATTAACAAGCCAAGAGAAAGATGGTAGAGTGCGTTTACCTTGAAGCCCTAAGGCTAAAAAGGCTGTAATTATCATCTGCTGAACCATTTCTAGAGTAAGAACTGATTTATCAACAATTGTTGAACCATCAACAGCCTGATTAGCAACAACGGCCTAACTAACAACAACGGCCTGACTAGCTTGACAATTTTGGGGACGAATAGGACATTCTTTGATAATATGCCCAGACTTCTTACAATAGTTGCAAAATTTCTTTGCACAGTTAACAACAATATATCTGTATTCCTTACAGCTAATGAATTGAACTTGTCGCATGTCTCCCCTTACTTTTCCCATGAGCTGCAGCATAAGCAATTGCATTATCATGCATTTTATTTTGCTGGAGAATAGTTTGTGTTGCAAGACGTTGCTCTTCACGAAGTAATTCTTTAAAGCACACATCTAAAGAAGGAGAAAGATCACGATTCATCAGATTGGAGCGGGGTGCCTCATATTCAAGACGTAGTTTCATCAAAAACTGATCTCGCTTGCTCTGTTCATGCACTTTTTGAACATCAGCCAGAGATTCAACTGGTACTTGGACATAAATCATGTCAACATATTCTGCCCATAAATTCTGAAATCCGAATAAATAATCTTGAATGGAGAGATCAGCTTGAGAGTACCTAGCAATCTCGTACTCTAAATGAAAACGTTTGGTTGTATTGTCTTGATTATAAACCTTTTTCAAATACTCCCACATGTCTTTAGCTGTTTTATATGGCTTCAGATTGAGAACGAGTGACTGATCAATTGATCCCATAATCCACATCATGACTCTAGCATCTTTGACTTGCCACTGAGCCAATTTAGGAGGGTCAGTAGGAGCTAGATCACTACCATCGATGTGACCCCAGAGTTCCTTTCCCATGATAAATAATCGAAACTGAAATTCCCAGGTAGAATAATTCTTACCTGTGAAACGCACACCAAAATTTTCCATGTTGCTAGTTGACATGTTACCCGCAACTCACCAAATGTAACAAGAAGTAAAGCAAATCAACTAACCTAAGAGTTCACAAAAAATACCAGAAATCTACCCAAAACTAAGATCTTAGACTCACAAGAATGTTTTCTAAAATTTTGAATTATGGCTCTGATACCATATCAATTGGATTAAATATCTCTCATTGTGAGAGTTCCTATCATTATATAGAAATTGTAGAGATTTACAAGGCTGATTTTCAGCTATTACATCAACCAAATCTAGTCTAATTTCTAGTAATTAGATCTATCGACATAAGGAAATTACAGATACTCCTAATTACAATATATATACATCTATGATACATAATTTATGCCTTGATATATGTTGTCACCTTTGATCATCCATCCTAATTCTCTTCTTTAAGATTGATTTCATTGCATTAAAATAGTCAGATTCAACAATTAATGGTGGGTGCAGTCCAGAATCAACTGCCATTTTGATGCCATCAAGAACTGCCAAAGCATTCATTAATCTCCATATTTTCTAAGCAAGTTTTCCTAGCGATGGAAGCAGTCGTGACACCCCATTTGAATTTATTATAATACAAGTCAAACCTGCTTTTATTCTAGATTTAAAGATGCATCTACTTTTGGTGATTCTACCCAAGATAAAACGTATGCAGAAAATTGTTGCTCAATGTCAGCCTTGCTAATTCTTTCAAAATATAATTCACAGCTTTGAAGAATTTGTTACAGCTTTCCAATATTTTAATATTTTAATTGTAAAACTAACACTATAGATTCTCTTGTTACAAAAACGTCAACTAATCCAAAAGTAGAAAATGATGCACGAAGAAACCTAGCCTCAACTGCCTCAAAGTGCCTGAATGAGACGAGAAAATAAACAAAATGAAGAAACTTCTAAACCACAAAGTCTAGGAAAAATTGATAGACTAAAGAAAAATGGTATTTTAGAGGAAGGACTCTCCTTAAGTAACATATTTGAAAATTTGGTAGGAAAAGAGGAAAAAATGATTATTAAACAGGCCACACAAAATTTCCAAATGAATATTGTCTCACAGGATAAACTGGTAGGTGCAAATTGAATGAATATTGGACAAGAATGAAAAATCAGTTATGTAATGAGTCTTCCAACCATGAATGATCAAAGAATAGAAACTTACACTAAAAGTTTCCCATTAACGACATATATCTGCCTTTTCACTTTGTCTAGTTGCAACTGTATTGGGAAATTGAATCCAAGTTAGAATTTATTGAAGAAGCAACAAAGTTAAAGGAGCAAGGTATGATCTTAGGATCATGATGCATCATCTCCTTATCAATAGCTAATGCTGCATACACAATTGATGCATTCTCATTGGACTCATAATCCACTTCAAAGTCACTGTATGGGAAAAACCCTTTTCTAAGAAACAACAAAACATTTCAGGTACAGTTCCTCTAAAAAAACTTTTGAAAGGTGGACAAAGAGCACTACCCCGTCAAAGGAAAAAAAGAAATAGATCAATCGTAAACAACAGAGGAATTATGAACGCTCTGTTGTGTTCCTCAACAAACAAAACTGAGAATAATTCACCCACTCAAGTTCCAATATTATAGTTTACTCGTTGCCAGTTTATTCAAAATCTTTTAGAACAATTCCAATATTCTGATAATATTACCACTGACTTTACCCTTTGTTTTTTTATGGTTCACACAACTTATAACTAAATTACAAATTAGTTCGCATGCCAGTAAATTGCCTAATCCAGAATTTAACAATATGAGCCACCGCCCATCCATTAGAGTAAACACCATACTAGAAAATTAGAAAAACTGTTACAATCTTTCCATTATAATTTTCTTTTAATTATTTACTTTATATTTTGACAGTAGTTGGTTTTTAATAAGTCAAAATTAAGTTTTTAGTTGGTTCCTTATTTTGTGGATTCATGGAGCATGATGGAGAACATGCTTAACGCTTGCTATTTTTATGCTTGTTACTTTGAACTAAAGTTTTATTTAAAACTTGATGTTATTCAATAAAAGAGTGTCTTGAGTATTACTATTCTCGCGAGTTGTAAGTTGTCTTTTGGGAGTTTATTGGTTTATCAAATAACCAATACTATTTTGGAGGTCTAGATTTCCTAGAATTAACATATTCTTATCGATTTTGTTGGATATAAAGATAATGAGAGAAGGCTGGTTTGTAGACTGCTGAGTTATATTTTATTGAGCAACAAAATCATCTATTTATACAACATAATGAAAACTAAAGTGCAAAAAAATCTGCTACATTTGAGCATAATAACTACGTGTAGGAAAATAACATGAAGAAGTGATCATAATCCTAAACAATAGCAACAAAAAAATTGATTTAGCTTCATGAGTCATTCCAGTCAAGATTCTCCTCCTTGAATCTGGAGCTGCATACACCAAACTTTTGCCTCAAGAATTCATATCTAATCTTTGGAAGTGCTTTTGTTAAGATGTCAGCACTTTGATTTTCTGTTTTGCAGTAGATCAGTTGCACTTCTCCTTCTCTTTGTACCTCTCTTAGAAAATAAAGTTTTATCTTGAAGTGTTTTGTTTTGCCATGGAACACTAGATTATTAGCAATTGAAATTGCAGCTTAGTTGTCCACAAATATTTGTGTGCCTACTTGTTGTTCCATATGCAAATCTATCATAAGTTTCCTGATCCAAAGAGCTTGATTCACAGCAGCAGCAACAACAGCTACATATTCTGCTTCTACTGTGGATTGAGCTATGACTTCTTGCTTCTTAGAACACCATGAAACAATTCCAGAAACAATTTCAGAACCAAAGCTAAAATAGTAACGTGAGGTGCTTCTCATGTCATCAACACATCCAGCCCAATCACTATTAGAATATCCATGAAGATTGAAGTTTTTAACTTGATTAAACCTTATTCCATAACCAATTGTGCCCTTAACATATCTAAGAATTCTTTTTGCTGCCTGAAAATGAATTTCACTGGCACAGTGCAATACCTTGATAGCAAACTCACTGCATGCATGATATCTAGTCTGGTTCAGTTAAATACATTAGGCAGCCTATTAGGCTCCTGTACAACCTTTCATCCACCTTTTCAACTCCATCTTCTTTGCAAAACTTCTCCTTTTGATTCATTGGAGTTGCAGTTGGCTTGCACTCTTCCATGTTAAATTTCTTGAGAACTTCCTTTGCATATTTTTACTGGCATAGAAATATTTCATTTTCCTTTTGATGTACCTGCATACCAAGGAAGAATGTCATCCTCCCAAGGTCTGTCATTTGAAAGACATCTTTCATTTCTTCTTTAAACCTGTCAATCAACTCCTTGCTACTTCTTGTAACGAGTAGATCATCAACATACAGAGATACCACATGTATTTTATTATCCGCCTTCTTGATATATAAACTAGATTCACTTAGACTTTTTTCGAAGCCTAAGTTTGTTAAGTATGTGTCAATTTTGCTATATCAGGACCTTGGTGCCTTTTTAAAATCGTACATGGCTTTTTTCAGTCGATATACCTTCTCCTCTTGTCCTGGAAAAACAAACCCTTCAAGTTGCTCCACAAAAATTTCTTCCTCCAAGTATCCATTCAAAAAGGCTGATTTGACATCCATTTGGTGTATAACCCAACCTTGTTGTGCAGCAAGAGCTAGCAACATCCTTATGGTATCTAACCTGGCAATAGGGGCAAAAGTTTCAAAAAAATCTACCCCAAACATCTGGGCATATCCTTTAAAAATAAGGCTTGCCTTGTGCTTGTTTACAGAACCATCAGGATTGAGCTTGGTCCTATAAACCCACTTGACTCCTATAGCTTTCTTGTGTTCAGGTCTGTCTACCAACTCCCATGTCTGATTCTTTTCAATCATCTTTAGCTTGTCCTTCATTGTAGCTATCCACTTCTGATCATTTGCAGCTTCTTCATATCATGCAGGCTCCATTACAACAATATTACACCTCTGATAGATGTCAGAGAGTGATCTGGTTCCTCTAACATCTTCATTGTCCGTATCATCATTCTCCTTATCGACCTTAAGCTTCTTGTCATTTTCCCAACTCCAGTTATCTAACTCAAAGAATTAAACATCCATGCTGACAATTACTTTGTTGCTTTGTAGTAAGTAAATCCTGTAGGCTTTTGAGGTTGAGCTATAGCCTACAAAAATCCCAGGTTTTGTTTTTTTGTCTAATTTGTCTCTCTTAACTTTAGGGATGTAAGAGAAACATAGACAATCAAATATCTTTATATTAAGCAGCTTTGGTTTGTAGCCATACCATGCTTCAAATGGAGTTTTTTCTGTAACATTTTTATTGGCAATTTGTTCAATAAAAAAACTGCAGTGTTTACGACCTCAGACCAAAATTTCTTCGGCAGCCCTTTGTCATGAAGTAAGCATCTTGCCATCTTTATTATTGTCTTGTTTTTCCTCTCCACAACACCATTTTGCTGAGGAGTGTAAGATGCTGTCAGTTCATGTTCAATGCTTGCATCTTCATAAAACTTGTTAAATTTTTCAAAGGTATATTATGTTCCATTATCAGACCTAATCACCTATATTTTGCATCTGCTTTGAGTTTCAACCCAAGCTTTAAACTTCACAAGGATGTCAGCAACCTTAGATTTAAGCTTCATAAAATAAATCCAGCACATTCTTGAGTAATCATCAATGAAAACAATATAATACTTACTGTTATTCAAAGATGGTGTTTTCATTGGTCCTCCCACATCTGTGTGTATTAATTGCAACCTCTGTATAGCCCTCCAGGCCTTATTTTGTTGAAACAGAATCCTAGTTTGCTTTCCATACTGACAGGCAACACATCTAGAAGACTCATCCTTTAATTCAGGCAAGTCTTTGACTAGATTGTTCTTTTTCATGTACAGTAGAGTAATATGATGAAAATGCCCCAACCTCTTATGCCAAATCAATGTATTGCTATCTTCTCTGTGTACAAAAGCCTGCTCTTCTTTCATCAAATCCAAAGAAAAGCTTTTGCCTTTCATTTGAACTTTGAATACTTCTCTGTCTTTTGCATCTTTGATCATACAGTTCTTGTCTTCAAACAACACCTTATAGCCTTTTTCTAACAACTGAGTAACACTCAAAAGATTTTGATTAATTTTAAGAACATATAAAACATTATAAATCAATTTCAGACCTGTATGGCCTTCAATCGCTACTGTTCTTTTGCCTTTTATTGCAATGTGTGCCCTATTTCCAATTCTGACTTTGGAAATAGTAGTCGCGTCCAACTCTCTGAAGAGCTATGGATCATAAGTCATGTAGTTTGTACAACCACTATTTATAAGCCAATTCTCTGTGGAGCTGTTGGTGGCAAAACACGATACCACAAACAGCTGTTCCTCTTGGGGTTGATCCTCAATAGCCTTGGCTTCTCTTTGCTGTTGTTGAGTTGTACATATCCTTTCCACGTGCCTTAACTGACCACACTTGTGACATTTTGCATCTGGCCTCCACCAACACTTATTTTGTGGATGATTGATTTTTTTGTAGTAAGGGCAAGGTGGAAAGACTTGAGTGTTGCTACTTTGGCTATTTTTATTACTGCTTGCAGAACCTCCAAGCTTGTTGTCTTTGTTCTGTTTTTTCTTATTTTTGCCACCTTTGTTGTTTTGTGATTTGGCTTGAAAAACACCCTCCAGAGATCCTTCTTGTCTCATAAGCCTCCTTTGCTTCAGTGCCTGCTGTGCATTCAACAATTCTGCTAAGGTAATACTTGATAGATCGCTTGAGTTTTCCAAAGATGAAATTGTAGCCTCAAACTTTTCAGGAATTGTGACTAGGATTTTTTAAACAACTCTAGAATCAGAAAAATCAGTGCCAATGAGTCTTACCTTGTTGAAAATCTTAAAAAGTCTGTCATAATATTCCTGAATTGTTTTGTAATTCTTTCATCTTTTGCATCTCAAATTCTAGGATCAAATTCAACACTTGCATCCCTTTGACCCTTTTATTTCCTTCGTATTCTTGCTTCAAAAAATCCCAAATTTCCTTGGCTGTTTTGAGCGTCATTATTCTGGAAAAAATGGTGGATGAGACTGCTGCAAACAATGTTGCTTTTGCTTTTGATTTTCTTTACTTCATCTCTTTTTTATTTCTAATTTGTGCAAGAGTTAGATTGTCTGGCAGGGGTGGAACTTCATATATTTGTTCAACAACTTCCCACTGATCATTAGCATCAAGATAAGCCTTCATTCTAACAGCTCACGCTTGATAATTTATTCCATCAAACACTAGAGGTGCAATTGCAGTGAATGGACTTTTTGAATTCATTCTGGAAAGGTTTTGTGTTTTTGGGAAGATAGGTGATAATTGTTTAGGAATTGTGTTCAAACTTTCTCAATCTCACATGTCCCTAAAAATTATAGCTCTGATACCATTACGTTGGATATAAAGATAATGAGAGAAGGCTGGTTTGTAGACTGCTGAGTTATATTTGATTGAGCAACAAAATCATCTATTTATACAACATAATGAAAACTAAAGTGCAGAAAAATCTGCTACATTTGAGCATAATAACTAAGTGCAGGAAAATAGCATGAAGAAGTGGTCATAGTCCTAAAAAATAGCAACAAAAAAACTGATTTAGCTTTATGAATCATTCCAGTCAACAAATTTCCTTCTATTTTGTTCAAGCTACTGTTACAAACATTTGTGTTCATATCGTAAGCATTATCTTTAAATTTTGTTTTCAAGTTTCGATACTAGACAACAATAAAAGTAGGGGTGGGCACAGTTCGGTCCAGTTCGGTTCGGATCGAAATTAAGCAGAACCGATTTAAATCCGTTATTTTATAAAAAGAACTAAATAAGAACCGAACTTGATAAAAACAGAATATAAACGGATCTTTTCGGATTGGTACGGTTCAGTTCGGTTTTTTTAGTTTTGGGCCTAATGGGCCTATTTTGAATTTCTAAATTTTTAGCCCATTAGGCCTCATAATGTAATAATTTTTTTCAACAATTAATTTATCCTAATTTCATTACAAATATTAACAATAAATACAAAGTATTCAAAACACATTTTATCACTAATATCTTACTAACTACTAATAAGGTACTTACAAAATATGAAATATTAAGATTTAAAATACATAATCAAACTCCAATATTCCATCTACATAAACATAATGTTGTAAAGACAAATAAAAATAACAACAATTAAAACTTACAACACAAAATAAAAAGAAAATTTGGAAACAAACACCAACAACAATTTTTAAATATATATATACCCGTAATCGTGTGTGTGCATGCCTATTTTAGTTATCTTACGCAACCAATTAAAATTTAACACGTTTCTATTTAAATAAAATTCCAAGAACAACCCGGTTTTTCGGTTCAGCTGAGTGAACCGAATACCGAACCTGCATTTCGATTTTTTTTACAAACCATATAATTTGGTCATTTTTTAAAATTAAAACTGATTCGAACGGAACAATTTGGATCGGTTCGGTTCGGTTTTCTCTAGTGCACGATTTTTTTGCCCACACCTAAATAAAAGAAACTCATAGCGTCAACCCTGAGAAATCACTATTAGCCTCATCAAACACCCATGCAATCATGTCATACTTGAAATAAAAACAATTAATAGAATCAAAACCTATGAAGCAAGTTGTCTTCAATTTATTTGATATATTACAACTCGATAACGAACTCATATTCATCCTAAACAATCATATTAGAAAAGAACATATCTTTCTAGCATTAAGAAATATACAAAGCATAGTAGAACCTAAGAACACAAACATGTAACAGTAGAATTAAATATTTTGGTATTTTTTTTCCTCTTTTAGGAAATAAAGCTTTAAAGACAATTGACTGAAACCCATCTTCAAAAAACAAACCTCTCATATATAAAAACAGTATAAGAACAAAACGCAACAAACCCACATTGAATAACCAACCAAAGCATAAAATGTTTGCAAATTTCACATAGGAAGATAATAATATTGAATAAATAAGGCAAAATTAACATTTTTCGAAAAGTGGAAAATTCCAGTAAATGGATACTTAGTTGAAACTCTAGCATAATAAATACATTTCAAAATGTTAAATTAAAGAAGCATAAGCAGCCAAGAGAGAGAATTAAAACCAGCTAAATTCCCATTGCGATGCATCAGAAGGTAGAGCAACTCCCATCACACACACACATACACAAACACACACACATATACATATATATTTCATACAAAAACTTGGTTGTACTGGTATCAGAGCCATGGGGAGGATAGTGTTATATAGAATAGAGACTCTGTGTTTATAAAGACTTGTGTTTTAGTTGAATATTGTTTGTATGGTGAGTGTTTACCTCTGGGTACCTTGGTAGCATTTGGTCGTAAGTCCCGATTTGGTTGAAGGGCAGTAAAACCAATTCTTAGCCTTGGATTGTAACCATACCTACAGGACTAAAACTAGAATATAGGTTTTTACCCATGGATTCTCTACTCTGTAGAGCATCGTCCTTTTCTAGTTCTTCTTCTGGAAAAACTAGTGATTCAAAGAATGTTGTGAATTCGGAAGAATTTGTAATTGAAGACTTTAATAAAGTAATTGATAATTGGGATTTACCAAAGATATCTAAAGAAATGATTTATAAAACAAAAAAGCTTGATTTTTTAAAGAATGATTATGTTATAAAAACTGAAGAACGTGATATAACCCTTTCAAAACCATTTGAAACTATTCACCTATTTTCAGAACACTCTTTAAAGAAATTAAAAGATAAAAATTTTAGTTATGTTCACATCGGCTTAATACAAGTTGGTATAAAACCCTTAACAAAAGAAGGTCTTAATATCTTTATCCTTGCTGTCTTAAGAGATGGGCGATTCATCTCTTTTGATGATTCTTTACTAAGTAATATAGAATCAAGTCTTTGTAAAGGTCCCATCTCATTCAACTATAATCCGAACATAACAATTTCTCTAAAAGACAAAAACATTCTAAAAAGCATGATCTTGCAAATCAAGACCCATAATTATCACATGATTGAGGGATCTGTCCCAGTTGCCTTAATTTTTAAATTTCATACAAAGCTATGATTTATGCGTTTAGTACGCAACATAAATTTCAGTCGAAAAGAGATGAGACTCTTCTCTTGCAGACTGACCTCTCTAAAGCCAACACCGTTATTCCAAAACCAATCCAATAGAAACATGTCAATCTTCCAGACGAATGGATTCTTGAAGGAGCCACTGCACCAGTGATTCCAAAACAACTTGAGCCTAATACAAAGTTACAGAATGTGACTCGGTATTCTGATGGGAAAGTTAAACTGTCCTTTAGGAGATCTACATCTTCTAGATTCTCTAATAAGGATTCATGCTCAAGTATTCCTTCATTGGAAAGGAAATTTACAAAGATTCCTTCCTTTATCAATCTCCCTTTCCAACCAGTAAAAAGTCAACCTAGGTTTTCCACTTCGGATAGACCTAGTTCTTCTATACATTCTGTTGACTATACTACTAGTGTTCCACACCCCATTTACACTAGCCGTCAACATGAACAAAGCCAGGAAGAGAAGGAACCTTCTCCTCCAACTTCTCCTACATTCTCCGCTGTCACGGAAAATGTAATAAATGTCCTCGAAAAAGAATTTGAGCTAAATAAAACCCTTCTTCATACAGATTTTTATTCTGATAATAACAAAGAAAAAAGACTTTGGTTTTTCAAGAATTTCTTAAACCAGAGAAAAGAAATACAAGAAACTTATTATCAATTTGTAAATCTACATAAAGTTCGTATATTGTTTTTTGATTGGTTTGATATGTATGCTTCTGATCATAACATTACATATCCCTTTAAATAAACTAACCCGATCACAGTTAGAAAAAAGATCACTGAGTGGAATCTTTCTGACAGTGACAGAACTATAGAATCTGAACATCCACCTCTTAAGAGTTTGACCATTGACCATGGTGTGCCTCATGTTGAGATTAAAGCTTCACCCTATAAAATCCATAAACCAAATGATCCAGAGACAAATTTAGGCAGCATTATTCAACAGAATAATTTCTATAATGTTAACCTAAATACACTAGGAAAACAGTTGACTAGGATAGAAAACCAATTCCAGAAGTCAACCGTAACTGTTTCTCCTGTTACTTCAAAATCAGATTCTGACAAAAAGCTTAAGGAACCTATTTTCAAACCTTTTCAGGTTTTGAAAACTAGCCAAAAGCTCGTCCAGGAGTCAAAATCAAATTTTGCTAAAGCCATTAGAGAACAACTAGATAGGATCGAAGCTTCTTCTTCCTCGTCTAGTAAAATCCAAATAGCTCCTGATATTGCCCAATCTAGTAAAATTGGTGTACTAGAATAAGACAATATGTCTATAGCCTCTTCTGATATAGAAGCTTTTAAAGAAGAACCTGTTCCTAAAGCCAATAAAATTCATTGGGAATTAGCCCTTCCTACCGTCAAGTCTCCACCTGACTTAGCCATAGACAACAGACCTAGT
The DNA here is from genome assembly GCF_000493195.1 of Citrus x clementina. Lineage (NCBI taxonomy): Eukaryota > Viridiplantae > Streptophyta > Magnoliopsida > Sapindales > Rutaceae > Citrus > Citrus x clementina. Next base: position 12,051,190 of record NW_006262339.1, on the reverse strand, counting down.
GCATTAAACCAATCTCGCTTTAATGCATCCTCTGTTTATGAGTGGAACATTGATGGTATGTCTGAATACAGCATCTTAGGACTGTTGCAATAGATGACCATGGCAGCTAATGCTTATAAAACTCAGTCGGGAACTTCTGACAAAGCCATTGCAGAAATTCTCATTGCTGGTTTTACTGGTCAACTAAAAGGTTGGTGGGATCATCTTCTCACCAAACAACAACAATTAGACATTCATCATGCCATTCAGACAGATGAAAATAGAGCACCCATCTGTGATGAATTTAATAGTCCTATTCAGGATGCTGTTGCTACCCTGATTCTGACTATATCCCTTCATTTCATAGGTTATCTTTCACACCTTAGGGACAAGAACGCTGAGTTACTACACAACCTGAGATGTAGGAAGCTTAGTGAATTCCAAAGCTACAAAACTACATTATTTACCAGACTTTTCCTTAGGGATGATGCAAATCATATAACTTGGAAGGAAAAATTCCTTGCAGGTTTACCTATTCTATTAGGAGAAAAGGTTAGAAATTCTATTAAAGCCCTTTATGACAACCGTATTCCCTACGATGAGCTCACCTACGGTGAACTTGTCAGTTTCATAAACAAAGAAGGATTAAAGATTTGTCAGGACTTGAAATTACAGAAACGATTAAAATGGGAGCTTAGACAGTCTAAGCAAGAACTAGGTAGTTTCTGTAAACAGTTTAACTATGACCCTTTTAAAGCCTCCACTTCTAGAGATTGTAATGGTAAGTGTTCTTCGAAACCTTACAAGAAACATTACAAGTCTAAAAGCCATAGGAAGCCTTTCCACGAGTTTAGAGAACCTTCCTATAGAAAACCATCGAAGCCTTATAGGAAACCTAATTTCACTAAAAAGAAAGATACCATAGCAAAATTCTGTAGAATGAGCAGAAAGCTCCATGAACTTGACCTAGGTGAAGAGATTTTCTCTAAAGTGGCCTCTTTGCTTGTAGAGTCCTCTGACTCTGAGTTTTCCATGTCAGGAAATAGTGAGCCTCTACAGGTTGATGAGTTAATTAACTCAGACACATCTGTATCTAGTGATAGTGATTCTGACACAGAATCCTATTTAAAAACAAAAAAACTCAATATGTTAACCAAAGAACAAGAAACTTTCCTTGAGCTAGTTAAACACATTTCTGACCCTACTCTTCAAAAAGAGTATCTAGATAAGCTTTTAAAAACCTTAAAATTAAGAGATAAAATAGAAACTTCTAAAGCCCCTACCATTAAAAAGAATACTTATGACCTAACTGATATCTTGGAAAAAAAGAAAACAAAGAAAACAGTTCCCAATATCCAAGACCTTCAAAGAGAGATTAAAGAAATCAAACTTGAGATAAAGGAATTAAAAGAAAAACAAAAGAATGATTCTGAAACCATCCAACTCTTCTTACAAAAACAATTACAAGATAATTCTGATAAAGAATCAAATGATGGTGATAATGAAGAACAAAGCCTAGAAAACATTGAATCTATACCCAATGATTTTCTGTTTGTTTTAAAGCAAATCACCACGAGAAAGTATTTGATTAAAATTACCTTGATTTTTTTCAAAGATTTTGAAATTGACACCATTGCCCTTTTTGACACTGGTGTTGATTTAAATTGCATAAAAGAAGATATTGTCCCTAGAAGGTTTCATGAACAAACGAATGAAAGACTTTCTGCCGCTAATAATTCAAAACTTAATGTTAAATCTAAAGTTGAAGCCTCTATTCATAACAATAATTTTGAATTCAAGACTTCATTCATTCTTACAAATGACATACACCATACTGTCATTTTAGGAACCCCCTTTATAAATCTCATTACTCCTTATACTGTCAACTATGATAGTATATCCTTTAAAGCAAAAACCAAAAAACTTGTTTTTCCTTTTATTGAGAAACTTAAAACAAGAAATTTGAATATAGTTAAAGCTTGTTCTGTTTACCAGAACCAAATCAATACACTCTTCAAATCAAAACAAAATGATATGATTTGTTTAAAAAAGGATTTGAGTTTACAAAGAATTGAAAACCAATTACAAAATGAATTTGTAAAAAGAAAAATCTCTGATTTTAAAGACCTCATTGAAAAAGAAATATGCGCGGATCTACCATCTGCTTTTTGGAACAGAAAACAACATTTAGTTGATTTGCCTTATGAAAATTCTTTTGATGAAAAGCAAATACCTACTGTTTGGGAGAAATACGTCGACGAGACCAGGCATGGTGAGCAGATATCTGATGGCAGAGTTCTGCGAACCGGTGTGTTCCGTAAAAGCCTGGTGCGCGGGGGAACAGGAGCAGAAATATCCTGCTCGTCCACGAGCACGTCATCCGCGAGGCAAATTTCCTGTAAGAGGCATAAGGCCATTCCGGCTAGAGGTCGAGAGGCGAGGAGACCCGGTCGACGGCAGTTGGCAAGACACGCTCTCCAGCCCGAGAATCTAGGCACGACAGCCACGCTTTCCCCAGAACCGTGGCGTAACACGCAAGATCCCACACTTGCCCATAACGCAGCAGTCAGAGTCCTATACCGTCTCGAAAAAAGCGGAAAACTGGGATTCAGAGGAAGCCTATAAAAAGGTAGCCAACGAAGGTAAAGGGGTTAGCATTTTTGAGATTAGAAAAGAAATTCTAAAAGAGAGAAAAGAACCTAACAGCCATAAGATTTGTGGCAAGCGTTCCCCGAACCTTCATATCTGACTTGAGCGTCGGAGGGTTTGCGCCGGGAAAATAACCGGCGTACTCTGACCTGTCTGTGTGCGCAGAAACCTCTGGAGAAGAAGCCTTGCGAGGAGACCCCCTGGTCGTGATGAAGTTGATCGAGCAGAGATCCTGGTCGTAGAACGAGGAGAACCGGAATCTCGCATCAACAAAAGGGAACCTCTGGAGAAGAAGCTTTACGAGGAGAGGTCCTGGTCGAGGTGAAGTTGATCGAGCAGAGACCCTGGTCGTAAAACGAGGACAACCAAAATCTCGCATCAACATTTTGGCGCCGTCTGTGGGGACTCGGTACAAAAGCCAACTTCTTGTCTCTACCGATTTTTCATCTGGCCAAGCCAAAGGCAGAATATTATCATGCACCGATTGATAAGCTGGCTCAAACACGGAAACCAATCAAGGCTGGATGAAATGCTTACCTGTAAAGATATAAAGGAAAGTATTTAGACAATTCTGGTATGAAACTCGGTTCATTACAAGTTGAGGCAGAATTGTTAAAATTCAATCAGGAGCTGTTCGTTAAATCGTCTCAAGGGATATGAAAGTTCAAAAGTGAGTTTGTTGCTGATTACACTACATATACTACATATGTGCTTGAGAGAATGCTGCCCAGGAGCCAAGATCTAAACCCAGAGCACAATCCCAGTTGATCAATTTGCAGAGCAAATCCATATTTAAGGATTTCAAGAAAAAACCTCAAATAAGAGCACATCGAAGGCACACATCTGTAGGAATCGGAACAGGTCAGAAGTTATATTTTGATTTAAAAGCAGTTTTTTCTATGAAAATTTAATTATTTCTCTAAATTCTGCTATGTGAGATAAGGATATCTGATATTCATTAAATTGATTGTGCTCAATATGAGAATAATTTAAGAAAAGAGAGCTAGGCTAGCGTTGAGAAGCCAATCAAGGTTTACTAATAAGGCATGCAAAGGTCACACATCTGTAGGAATCGGAACAGGTCAGAAGTTATATTTTGATTTAATAGCAGTTTTTTCTATGAAAATTTAATTATTTCTCTAAATTCTGCTATGTGAGATAAGGATATCTGATATTCATTAAATTGATTGTGCTCAATATGAGAATAATTTAAGAAAAGAGAGTTAGGCTAGCGTTGAGAAGCCAATCAAGGTTTACTAATAAGGCATGCAAAGGCTCATAAAGTCTCAAAGCCTGTCTTATGGCGAGACAGAAGCCAAGCATGCCAGGATCTGCTCGCCCACGAGAAGGAGAGCAGCATCCCAATCCTGGAAGAATCAAAGGCATGCAAAGGCTCATCAAAGTCTCAAAGCCTGTCTTATTGCGAGACAGAAGCCAAGCATGCCAGGATCTGCTCGGCCACGAGAAGGCGAGCAGAATCCCAATGCTCGAAGAACCCAAGGCATGCAAAGGCTCGACAAAGTCTCAAAGCTTGTCTTATGGCGAGACAGAAGCCAAGCATGCCAGGATCTGCTCGGCCACGAGAAGGAGAGCAGAATCCCAATCCGCGAAGAATCAAAGGAATGCAAAGGCTCAACAAAGTCTCAAAGCCTGTCTTATGGCGAGACAGAAGCCAAGCATGCCAGGATCTGCTCGACCACGAGAAGGTGAGCAGACTCCAAAGCATTCGAAGAAATTCCCAAGGCAAGCAAAGGCTCATCAAAGTCTCAAAGCCTGTCTTATGGCGAGACAGAAGCCAAGCATGCCAGGATCTGCTCGGCCACGAGAAGGCGAGCAGAATCCCAATCCTCGAAGAATCCATGGCATGCAAAGGCTCGACAAAGTCTCAAAGCCTGTCTTATGGCGAGACAGAAGCCAAGCATGCCAGGATCTGCTCGGCCACGAGAAGGCGAGCAGAATCCCAATCCTCGAAGAATCGAAGGCATGCAAAGGCTCGACAAAGTCTCAAAGCCTGTCTTATGGCGAGATAGAAGCCAAGCATGCCAGGATCTGCTCGACCACGAGAAGGCGAGCAGACTCCAAAGCATTCGAAGAAATTCCTGAGGCATGCAAAGGCTCACCAAGTCTCAAAGCATGTCTTATGGCGAGACAGAAGCCAAGCATGCCAGGGTCTGCTCGACCACGAGAAGGCGAGCAGACTCCAAAGCATTCGAAGAAATTCACAAGGCCTGCAAAAGCTCATCAAAGTCTCAAAACCTGTCTTATGGCGAGACAGAAGCCAATCATGCCAGGATCTGCTCGGCCACGAGAAGGCGAGCAGTATCCCAATCCTTGAAGAATCAAAGGCATGCAAAGGCTCAACAAAGTCTCAAAGCCTGTCTTATGGCGAGACAGAAGCCAAGCATGCCAGGATCTGCACGGCCACGAGGAGGCTAGCAGAATCCCAATCCTCGAAGAATCCAAGGCATGCAAAGGCTCAACAAAGTCTCAAAGCCTGTCTTATGGCGAGACAGAAGCCAAGCATGCCAGGATCTGCACGGCCACGAGGAGGCTAGCAGAATCCCAAGCTTTGAAGAAATCATCAAAGGCATGCAAAGGCTCAACAAAGTCTCAAAGCCTGTCTTATGGCGAGACAGAAGCCAAGCATGCCAGGATCTGCTCGGCCACGAGAAGGCGAGCAGCATCCCATTCCTTGAAGAATCAAAGGCATGCAAAGGCTCATCAAAGTCTCAAAGCTTGTCTTATGGCGAGACAGAAGCCAAGCATGCCAGGATCTGCTCGGCCATGAGAAGGCGAGCAGAATCCCAATCCTCGAAGAAACCAAGGCATGCAAAGGCTCGACAAAGTCTCAAAGCCTGTCTTATGGCGAGACAGAAGTCAAGCATGCCGGGAACTGCTCGGCCACGAGAAGGCGAGCAGAATCCCAATCCTCGAATAATCAAAGGCATGCAAAGGCTCAACAAAGTCTCAAAGCCTGTCTTATGGCGAGACAGAAGCCAAGCATGCCAGGATCTGCTCGGCCACGAGAAGGCGAGCAGAATCCCAATCCTCGAAGAATCCAAGGCATGCAAAGGCTCGACAAAGTCTCAAAGCATGTCTTATGGCGAGACAGAAGCCAAGCATGCCAGGATTTGCTCGGCCACGAGAAGGCGAGCAGAATCCCAATCCTCGAAGAATCCAAGACATGCAAAGGCTCGACAAAGTCTCAAAGCCTGTCTTATGGCGAGACAGAAGCGAAGCATGCCAGGATCTGCTCGGCCACGAGAAGGCGAGCAGAATCCCAATCCTTGAAGAATCTAAGGCATGTAAAGGCTCGACAAAGTCTCAAAGCCTGTCTTATGGCGAGACAGAAGCCAAGCATGCCAGGATCTGCTCGACCACGAGAAGGCGAGCAGACTCCAAAGCATTCGAAGAAATTCCCAAGGCATGCAAAGGCTCAACAAAGTCTCAAAGCCTGTCTTATGGCGAGACAGAAGCCAAGCAAGCCAGGATCTGCTCGGCCACAAGAAGGCGAGCAGAATCCCAATCCTCGAAGAATCAAAGGCATGCAAAGGCTCGACAAAGTCTCAAAGCCTGTCTAATGGCGAGACAGAAACCAAGCATGGCAGGGTCTGCTCGACCACGAGAAGGCGAGCAGACTCCAAAGCATTCGAAGAAATTCGCAAGGCATGCAAAGGCTCATCAAAGTCTCAAAGCCTGTCTTATGGCGAGACAGAAGCCAAGCATGCCAGGATCTGCTCAGCCACGAGAAGTCGAGCAGCATCCCAATCCTGGAAGAATCAAAGGTATGCAAAGGCTCATCAAAGTCTCAAAGCCTGTCTTATGGCGAGACAGAAGCCAAGCATGCCAGGATTTGCTCGGCCACGAGAAGGCGAGCAGAATCCCAATCCTCGAAGAATCCAAGACATGCAAAGGCTCGACAAAGTCTCAAAGCCTGTCTTATGGCGAGACAGAAGCCAAGCATGCCGGGATCTGCTCGGCCACGAGAAGGCGAGCAGAATCCAAATCCTCGAAGAATCAAAGGCATGCAAAGGCTCATCAAAGTCTCAAAGCCTGTCTTATGGCGAGACAGAAGCCAAGCATGCCAGGATTTGCTCGGCCACGAGAAGGCGAGCAGAATCCCAATCCTCGAAGAATCCATCAAAGGCATGGAAAGGCTCAACAAAGTCTCAAAGCCTGTCTTATGGCGAGACAGAAGCCAAGCATGCCAGGATCTGCTCGGCCACAAGAAGGCGAGCAGCATCCCATTCCTTGAAGAATCAAAGGCATGCAAAAGCTCATCAAAGTCTCAAAGCCTGTCTTATGGCGAGACAGAAGCCAAGCATGCCGGGATCTGCTCGGCCCCGAGAAGGCGAGCAGAATCCAATTCCTCGAAGAATCAAAGGCATGCAAAGGCTCGACAAAGTCTCAAAGCCTGTCTTATGGCGAGACAGAAGCCAAGCATGCCGAGATCTGCTCGGCCACGAGAAGGCGAGCAGAATTCCAATCCTTGAAGAATCCAAGGCATGCAAAGGCTCGACAAAGTCTCAAAGCCTGTCTTATGGCGAGACAGAAGCCATGCATGCCGGGATCTGCTCGGCTACGAGAAGGCGAGCAGAATCCCAATCCTCGAAGAATCCACGGCATGCAAAGGCTCAACAAAGTCTCAAAGCCTGTCTTATGGCGAGACAAAAGCCAAGCATGCCAGGATCTGCTTGACCACGAGAAGGCGAGAAGACTCCAAAGCATTCGAAGAAATTCCCAAGGCCTGCAAAGGCTCAACAAAGTCTCAAAGCCTGTCTTATGGCGAGACAGAAGCCAAGCATGCCAGGATCTGCTCGGCCACGAGAAGGCGAGCAGAATCCCAATCCTCGAAGAATCCAAGGCATGCAAAGGCTCGACAAAGTCTCAAAGCCTGTCTTATGGCGAGACAGAAGCCAAGCATGCCGGGATCTGCTCGGCCACGAGAAGGCGAGCAGAATCCCAATCCTCGAAGAATCAAAGGCATGCAAAGGCTCGACAAAGTCTCAAAGCCTGTCTTATGGCGAGACAGAAGCCAAGCATGCCAGGATCTGCTCGGCCACGAGTAGGCGAGAAGAATCCCAGTCCTCGAAGAATCCAAGGCATGCAAAGGCTCGACAATGTCTCAAAGCCTGTCTTATGGCGAGACAGAACCCAAGCAAGCCAGGATCTGCTCGACCACGAGAAGGCGAGCAGACTCCAAAGCATTCGAAGAAATTCCCAAGGCATGCAAAGGCTCATCAAAGTCTCAAAGCCTGTCTTATGGCGAGACAGAAGCCAAGCATGCCAGGATCTGCTCGGCCACGAGAAGGCGAGCAGAATCCCAATCCTCGAAGAATCTAAGGCATGCAAAGGCTCGACAAAGTCTCAGAGCCTGTCTTATGGCGAGACAGAAGCCAAGCATGCCGGGATCTGCTCGGCCATGAGAAGGGGAGCAGAATCCCAATCCTCGAAGAATCAAAGGCATGCAAAGGTTCGACAAAGTCTCAAAGCCTGTCTTATGGCGAGACAGAAGCCAAGCATGCCGGGACCTACTCGGCCACGAGAAGGCGAGCAGAATCCCAATCCTCGAATAATCAAAGGCATTCAAACGCTCAATAAAGTCTCAAAGCCTGTCTTATGGCGAGACAGAAGCCAAGCATGCCAGGATCTGCTCGGCCACGAGAAGGCGAGCAGAATCCCAATCCTCGAAGAATCCAAGGCATGCAAAGGCTCAACAAAGTCTCAAAGCCTGTCTTATGGCGAGACAGAAGCAAAGCATGCCAGGATCTGCTCGACCACGAGAAGGCGAGCAGACTCCAAAGCATTCGAAGAAATTCCCAAGGCATGCAAAGGCTCAACAAAGTCTCAAAGCCTGTCTTATGGCGAGACAGAAGCCAAGCATGCCAGGATTTGCTCGGCCACGAGAAGGCGAGCAGCATCCCAATCCTTGAAGAATCAAAGGCATGCAAAGGCTCATCAAAGTCTCAAAGCCTGTCTTATGGCGAGACAGAAACCAAGCGTGCCAGGATCTGCTCGGCCACGAGAAGGCGAGCAGAATCCCAATCCTCGAAGAATCAAAGGCACGCAAAGGCTCGACAAAGTCTCAAAGCTTGTCTTATGGCGAGACAGAAGCCAAAGCATGCCAGGATCTGCTCGGCCTCGAGAAGGCGAGCAGAATCCCAATCCTCGAAGAATCAAAGGCATGCAAAGGCTCAACAAAGTCTCAAAGCCTGTCTTATGGCGAGACAGAAGCCAAGCATGCCAGGATCTGCTCGGCCACGAGAAGGCGAGCAGAATCCCAATCCTCGAAGAATCAAAGGCATGCAAAGGCTCGACAAAGTCTCAAAGCCTGTCTTATGGCGAAACAAAAGCCAAGCATGCCAGGATCTGCTCGGCCACGAGAAGGTTAGCAGAATCCCAATTCTCGAAGAATCCAAGGCATACAAAGGCTCGACAAAGTCTCAAAGCCTGTTTTATGGCGAGACAGAAGCCAAGCATGCCAGGATCTGCTCGACCACGAGAAGGCGAGCAGACTCCAAAGCATTCGAAGAAATTCCTGAGGCATGCGATGGCTCACCAAGTCTCAAAGCCTGTTTTATGCCGAGACAGATGCCAAGCGTGCCAGGATCTGCTCGACCGCGCGAAGGCGAGCCGAATCCCAGGCATTGAAGAATCTTCAAAGGCATGTGGCAAAACCATGAGCAAAGCCGGAACCTGCTCGTCTAGACAAAGACAAGCAGATTCTCAAACGAAAATTAATTCATAATTACAACACAAGAAAGTAATCAAAAAATATTTTTATTAATTTGTTAATAATTAACAGAGAGGATTTGGTTTTCCTAATGAGGACGGACTCTAGGGTTGCCAGCATTTAACAGCGCCGAATCCCGAGGGTCTCATAACCGTCGGTTTGAAATTCAAATGGAGAGGGGGATTTCTGCCACGTCACCTCGTCCGCAATTAAATGCGACGTGATTCTTGGCAGCCTTTTCCAATCCCACGCGAGCGAGTACTAACGCGTTTCTACTGCTGGTCTACTACATTACCCAACACCAGAAACTGGGGGACCGGTGTTTGGGAGAAATACGTCGACGAGACCAGGCATGGTGAGCAGATATCTGATGGCAGAGTTCTGCGAACCGGTGTGTTCCGTAAAAGCCTGGTGCGCGGGGGAACAGGAGCAGAAATATCCTGCTCGTCCACGAGCACGTCATCCGCGAGGCAAATTTCCTGTAAGAGGCATAAGGCCATTCCGGCTAGAGGTCGAGAGGCGAGGGGACCCGGTCGACGGCAGTTGGCAAGACACGTTCTCCAGCCCGAGAATCTAGGCACGACAGCCACGCTTTCCCCAGAACCGTGGCGTAACACGCAAGATCCCACGCTTGCCCATAACGCAGCAGTCAGAGTCCCATACCGTCTCGAAAAAAGCGAAAAACTGGGATTCAGAGGAAGCCTATAAAAAGGTAGCCAACGAAGGTAAAGGGGTTAGCATTTTTGAGATTAGAAAAGAAATTCTAAAAGAGAGAAAACAACCTAACAGCCATAAGATTTGTGGCAAGCGTTCCCCGAACCTTCATATCTGACTTGAGCGTCGGAGGGTTTGCGCCGGGAAAACAACCGGCGTACTCTGACCTGTCTGTGTGCGCAGGAACCACTGGAGAAGAAGCCTTACGAGGAGACCCCCTGGTCGTGATGAAGTTGATCGAGCAGAGATCCTGGTCGTAGAACGAGGAGAACCGGAATCTCGCATAAACAAAAGGGAACCTCTGGAGAAGAAGCTTTACGAGGAGAGATCCTGGTCGAGGTGAAGTTGATCGAGCAGAGACCTTGGTCGTAAAACGAGGACAACCAGAATCTCGCATCAACACTTCATATCTGACTTGAGTGTCGGAGGGTTTGCGCCGGGAAAACAATCGGCGTACTCTGACCTGTCTGTGTGCGCAGAAACCTCTGGAGAAGAAGCCTTGCGAGGAGACCCCCTGGTCGTGATGAAGTTGATCGAGCAGAGATCCTAGTCGTAGAACGAGGAGAACCGGAATCTCGCATCAACAAAAGGGAACCTCTGGAGAAGAAGCTTTACGAGGAGAGATCCTGGTCGAGGTGAAGTTGATCGAGCAGAGACCCTGGTCGTAAAACGAGGACAACCAGAATCTCGCATCAACATTTTGGCGCCGTCTGTGGGGACTCGGTACAAAAGCCAACTTCTTGTCTCCACCGATTTTTCATCTGGCTAAGCCAAAGGCAGAATATTATCATGCACCGATTGATAAGCTGGCTCAAACACGGAAACCAATCAAGGCTGGATGGAATGCTTACCTGTAAAGATATAAAGGAAAGTATTTAGACAATTCTGGTATGAAACTCGGTTCATTACAAGTTGAGGCAGAATTGTTAAAATTCAATCAGGAGCTGTTCGTTAAATCGTCTCAAGGGATATGAAAGTTCAAAAGTGAGTTTGTTGCTGATTACACTACATATACTACATATGTGCTTGAGAGAATGCTGCCCAGGAGCCAAGATCTAAACCCAGAGCACAATCCCAGTTGATCAATTTGCAGAGCAAATCCATATTTAAGGATTTCAAGAAAAAACCTCAAATAAGAGCACATCGAAGGCACACATCTGTAGGAATCGGAACAGGTCAGAAGTTATATTTTGATTTAAAAGCAGTTTTTTCTATGAAAATTTAATTATTTCTCTAAATTCTGCTATGTGAGATAAGGATATCTGATATTCATTAAATTGATTGTGCTCAATGTAAGAATAATTTAAGAAAAGAGAGCTAGGCTAGCGTTGAGAAGCCAATCAAGGTTTACTAATAAGGCATGCAAATGCTCATCAAGTCTCAAAGCCTGTCTTATGGCGAGACAGAAGCCAAGCATGCCAGGATCTGCCCGGCCACGAGAAGGCGAGCAGAATCCCAATCCGCGAAGAATCAAAGGCATGCAAAGGCTCAACAAAGTCTCAAAGCCTGTCTTATGGCGAGACAGAAGCCAAGCATGCCAGGATCTGCTCGACCATGAGAAGGCGAGCAGACTCCAAAGCATTCGAAGAAATTCCCAAGGCATGCAAAGGCTCATCAAAGTCTCAAAGCCTATCTTATGGCGAGACAGAAGCCAAGCATGCCAGGATCTGCTCGGCCACGAGAAGGCGAGCAGAATCCCAATCCTCGAAGAATCCAAGGCATGCAAAGGCTCAACAAAGTCTCAAAGCCTGTCTTATGGCGAGACAGAAGCCAAGCATGCCAGGATCTGCTCGACCACGAGAAGGCGAGCAGACTCCAAAGCATTCGAAGAAATTCCTGAGGCATGCAAAGGCTCACCAAGTCTCAAAGCATGTCTTATGGCGAGACAGAAGCCAAGCATGCCAGGGTCTGCTCGACCACGAGAAGGCGAGCAGAATCCCAATCCTCGAAGAATCCAAGGCATGCAAAGGCTCAACAAAGTCTTAAAGCCTGTATTATGGCGAGACAGAAGCCAAGCATGCCAGGATCTGCTCGACCACGAGAAGGCGAGCAGACTCCAAAGCATTCGAAGAAATTCCTGAGGCATGCAAAGGCTCACCAAGTCTCAAAGCATGTCTTATGGCGAGACAGAAGCCAAGCATGCCAGGGTCTGCTAGACCACGAGAAGGCGAGCAGACTCCAAAGCATTCGAAGAAATTCCCAAGGCATGCAAAGGCTCAACAAAGTCTCAAAGCCTGTCTTATGGCGAGACAGAAGCCAAGCATGCCAGGATATGCTCGGCCACGAGAAGGCGAGCAGCATCCCAATCCTGGAAGAATCAAAGGCATTCAAAGGCTCATCAAAGTCTCAAAGCCTGTCTTATGGCGAGACAGAAGCCAAGCGTGCCAGGATCTGCTCGGCCACGAGAAGGCGAGCAGAATCCCAATCCTCGAAGAATCAAAGGCACGCAAAGGCTCGACAAAGTCTCAAAGCTTGTCTTATGGCGAGACAGAAGCCAAGCATGCCAGGATCTGCTCGGGCACGAGAAGGCGAGCAGAATCCCATTCCTCGAAGAATCAAAGGCATGCAAAGGCTCAACAAAGTCTCAAAGCCTGTCTTATGGCGAGACAGAAGCCAAGCATGCCAGTATCTGCTCGGCCACGAGAAGGCGAGCAGACTCCAAAGCATTCGAAGAAATTCCCAAGGCATGCAAAGGCTCATCAAAGTCTCAAAGCCTGTCTTATGGCGAGACAGAAGCTAAGCATGCCAGGATCTGCTCGGCCACGAGAAGGCGAGCAGCATCCCAATCCTTGAAGAATTAAAGGCATGCAAAGGCTCATCAAAGTCTCAAAGCCTGTCTTATGGGGAGTCAGAAGCCAAGCATGCCAGGATCTGCTCGGCCACGAGAAGGCGAGCAGAATCCCAATCCTCGAAGAATCCAAGGCATGCAAAGGCTCAACAAAGTCTCAAAGCCTGTCTTATGGCGAGACAGAAGCCAAGCATGCCAGGATCTGCTCGGCTATGAGGAGGCTAGCAGAATCCCAAGCTTTGAAGAAATCATCAAAGGCATGCAAAGGCTCAACAAAGTCTCAAAGCCTGTCTTATAGCGAGACAGAAGCCAAGAATGCCAGGATCTGCTCGGCCACGAGAAGGCGAGCAGCATCCCAATCCTTGAAGAATCAAAGGCATGTAAAGGCTCATCAAAGTCTCAAAGCCTGTCTTATGGCGAGTCAGAAGCCAAGCATGCCAGGATCTGCTCGGCCACGAGAAGGCGAGCAGAATCCCAATCCTCGAAGAATCCAAGGCATGCAAAGGCTCAACAAAGTCTCAAAGCCTGTCTTATGGCGAGACGGAAGCCAAGCATGCCAGGATCTGCTCGGCTATGAGGAGGCTAGCAGAATCCCAAGCTTTGAAGAAATCATCAAAGGCATGCAAAGGCTCAACAAAGTCTCAAAGCCTGTCTTATGGCGAGACAGAAGCCAAGCATGCCAGGATCTGCTCGGCCATGAGAAGGCGAGCAGACTCCAAAGCATTCGAAGAAATTCCCAAGGCATGCAAAGGCTCAACAAAGTCTCAAAGCCTGTCTTATGGCGAGACAGAAGCCAAGCATGCCAGGATCTGCTCGGCCACGAGAAGGCGAGCAGAATCGCAATCCTCGAAGAATCCAAGGCATGCAAAGGCTCGACAAAGTCTCAAAGCCTGTCTTCTGGCGAGACAGAAGCCAAGCATGCCGGGACCTGCTCGGCCACGAGAAGGCGAGCAGAATCCCAATCCTCGAATAATCAAAGGCATGCAAACGCTCAACAAAGTCTCAAAGCCTGTGTTATGGCGAGACAGAAGCCAAGCATGCCAGGATCTGCTCGGCCACGAGAAGGCGAGCAGAATCCCAATCCTTGAAGAATCCAAGGCATGCAAAGGCTCAACAAAGTCTCAAAGCCTGTCTTATGGCGAGACAGAAGCCAGGCATGGCAGGATCTGCTCGACCACGAGAAGGCGAGCAGACTCCAAAGCATTCGAAGAAATTCCCAAGGCATGCAAAGGCTCAACAAAGTCTCAAAGCCTGTCTTATGGCGAGACAGAAGCCAAGCATGCCAGGATATGCTCGGCCACGAGAAGGCGAGCAGCATCCTAATCCTGGAAGAATCAAAGGCATTCAAAGGCTCATCAAAGTCTCAAAGCCTGTCTTATGGCGAGACAGAAGCCAAGCGTGCCAGGATCTGCTCGGCCACGAGAAGGCGAGCAGAATCCCAATCCTCGAAGAATCGAAGGCACGCAAAGGCTCGACAAAGTCTCAAAGCTTGTCTTATGGCGAGACAGAAGCCAAGCATGCCAGGATCTGCTCGGCCACGAGAAGGCGAGCAGAATCCCAATCCATTTAGAATCAAAGGCATGCAAAGGCTCAACAAAGTCTCAAAGCCTGTCTTATGGCGAGACAGAAGCCAAGCATGCCAGGATCTGCTCGGCCACGTGAAGGCGAGCAGAATCCCAATCCTCGAAGAATCCAAGGCACGCAAAGGCTCGACAAAGTCTCAAAGCCTGCGTTATGGCGAGACAGAAGCCAAGCATGCCGGGATTTTCTCGGCCACGAGAAGGCGAGCAGAATCCCAATCCTCGAAGAATCAAAGGCATGCAAAGGCTCGACAAAGTCTCAATGCCTGTCTTATGGCGAGACAGAAGCCAAGCATGCCAGGATCTGCTCGGCCACGAGAAGGCGAGCAGAATCCCAATCCTCGAAGAATCCAAGGCATGCAAAGGCTCGACAAAGTCTCAAAGCCTGTCGTACTCTGACCTGTGTGTGTGCGCAGGAACCTCTGGAGAAGAAGCCTTGCGAGGAGACCCCCTGGTCGTAATGAAGTTGATCGAGCAGAGATCCTGGTCGTAGAACGAGGAGAACCGGAATCTCGCATCAACACCTACCAAAGCTCGTCCAATCCAAATGAACATGGAATTAGAACAACATTGCAGAGATGAGATAAAAGATTTAGTTTCTAAAGGCCTCATAGTCAAGTCTAGGTCTCCTTGGTCTTGTGCTGCTTTCTTTGTCAATAAAAATTCTGAGATAGAAAGAGGGACACCCAGATTAGTCATTAATTACAAACCCCTTAATAAAGCATTAAAATGGATTAGGTATCCCATACTTAATAAAAAGGATTTGCTTCAAAAACTTCATTCTGCTTTCATCTTTTCAAAATTTGATATGAAATCTGGATTTTGGCAAATTCAAATCCATCCAAAAGACCGTTATAAAACTGCATTTACTGTTCCTTTTGGACAGTATGAATGGACTGTTATGCCATTCGGATTAAAGAATGCGCCTTCAGAATTTCAAAGGATTATGAATGATATTTATAATCCTTTCTCTGAATTCTGTATTGTTTATATTGATGATGTGTTAATCTTTTCTCAAACAATTGACCAATATTTCAAACATTTAAAGACTTTCTATCTTGCCACTAGGAAAGCTGGTTTAGCCATTTCTAATTCTAAAGTTTCTTTATTTCAAACAAGAATCAAGTTCCTTGGTCATTACATTTCCAAAGGAACCATTACACCTATTGAGCGATCTCTTGTTTTTGCTGACAAATTTCCTGATAAAATCCTTGATAAAACACAATTGCAAAGATTTTTAGGAAGTTTAAATTATGTTCTTGATTTTTGCCTTAATATTAATAGAATTTCAAAACTTTTGCATGATAGATTAAAGAAAAATCTTGTTGCATGGACTGATGAACACACTAAAATTGTTAAGCTCATAAAAAGTTCTATTAAAGATATCCCATGCTTATTTCTTGCTAATCCTGCATTACCTAAGATTCTTGAAACTGATGCATCAGATTTAGGTTATGGAGGAATACTAAAACAAATTGATAATAATAAAGAACAAATAGTACAGTATGTTTCTGCACATTGGAATGAATGTCAAAGAAATTATTCTACCATCAAAAAAGAAATTTTATCTATCGTTTTATGCATATCTAAATTTCAAAGTGATTTGTTAAATCAAAAATTTTTACTTAGAATTTATTGCAAGGCTGCAAAACATGTTTTAGAAAAAGATGTTCAAAACATTGCATCAAAACAAATTTTTGCACGATGGCAAGCCATTTTGAGTGTTTTCGATTTTGACATTGAGTTTATTAAAGGAGATACAAATTCTCTCCCTGATTTTCTAACCAGGGAATTTTTTTAAAACAGATAATGCCGCCCAAAAAGAAAGACAAAGGCAAAGCCATTCTTAAAGACTCTGGACCACAAACACTCTCTAAAGAAACTCAGACAACCCCCCTTAAAGACAAATTACTTTCTTCTGCCATGCCTATAAAATCATGGATTGATATGATCGAAGATCAGGAAGCACAGTCTAAAGCCATTGCCTCAAATGAGCAGGTAAAAGAATGGATGAATTCCATTACAAAGTCCCCTGAACTTATGTTAGCTTTACAAAGTATTTCCCAAAATAAAGCTCTTTCCCAAGTTCCTGAGAAAGACAAAACAATTTCACAGCCTTCTTTTTCTAAAGAAGTTATTTCCTGTGAAAGCTCTTCTTCATAAATTGTTGTTTCTCAATCAAAGCTTTCACAAAAATCTTCGGATTAGTTTAATAAAACCCATCATCAAAATATTTTATCTATAGAACATGGATTTTATCATTCTGATCCTTTTCAAGCAATTTCAAAGATTTTCCCAAAAGGCTGGTTTTTCAAACCATGAGATTTGTCAAAACCCCAGTCTTTCTATCAAAGCATCCTTGAGTTCACTGAGTCTGTTAAATTCAAACATTTCTTCCTTAGTGAAACTCATTCTGAGCCAGCCTATTCCATGGCTACCATTCTTAAAGTTTTGAGTCCAAAACAGTGGGGTGATAAACTTCACAAACTAAAAACCTTTCCCGCCAATTTCCAAAAGACTTTAAAACACTGTTTATTTTTCTCTTACTGTGACTATCAACAGGCCTGGTTTAACACATTCTTTATACAAAACCCCAAAAAGGCCCACTCTTGGTTATTTTTCTTCAACTAAAAAATAACCGTTCAAAGCCTTCCAAATTGGTTCCAACAATGGTGGAACTATTTTGGGCCAAGCCCAGACATCCTAACCCCAAATGCCATAAATTGTTTAAACCTTTTTAAAGCCCATTATGTTCCTTCTGAGTCTGAGAAGAGGTTTCCTCATTTTCTCTGCTTTTGTACAAATTTCTTTCTTCCTTGGGTCTGGATGTGGAATTTCAATTACCACACTCAAGAAGCCCAACTTATTTTACAAAGAACCTTTAAAGTTAAATGGTGGTCTAAGTTTGATAAAAAGTCCAAACTTTCGGAAGCCACAGTTCAGGCTTGGCTTTCCTCAAAAGGCCTCCTCACACCAAACATTCAAGATGTCAAAGCCCAAAACACATTCCTTGCCCAAAGATCTAAGGCCCAATCACTGTTGGCCAGTGCAAAGACTGAAGAGGAATATTTTAAAGTAATGCAGCAGCTTCTCGCCTCGAGATCAGAACCATCCATTGCAAGCTCTTCTGATGAATCTGATGATGCTGAGCCGTTCATTTCCCTTGGAGATGATAACGAAGACGATTGCTTCGGAATCCTGCCTCCGATAAAGCATTGTAAATAATAAAAAAAAGTATTTTCCCATTTCTGTATTTTCTCTGTAATTATCGCTTGTATATTCTTTGTAATTTTCCAACATTTCTTTGTAAAGCCTTCATTGCCCGAGAAAACATCAGCATCCTATAAAGAAATGATACGAATATTTTTTGAAAACATCTTTTGAGACACAAGTGTGGCCGCACATGTGCCATGTTTTCAAAAGATATAACTATTGCCTCGTAAAGCATCTCTCCTCGTGAAGACATTTGCCAAAGTTCAAGGACCCACTCACGTGAAGAATTTCCAAAAGTCTACAAAGCCGAAGATGCCTCAAATAATGCTGTCTCCCACGTTCCAAAAGCTCATACTGCTTTTACTGTTGTTGACCCCACTCTCCACCAACACATGTGAAGACCAGCTGTAGCATTTTCTTTTTATAAATCAATTTTTGTATAAAGGAGTGAATGAAGACTGAGACTCATCACTTCTTGGACTCGGCACTTCTTGGAGATCTCTATATTTCTCTCTCTCTCTCACTCAAGGAAAAGATGAACTGAAGACATAGAGGAAGTTTTCCTGTCTTCTGATTTTCCTTTCTATCCCTTTCTGTAAAACACTTTCTGTTTATAGAAGCTTTCGGATTCAAGCAACTCATGTAAGCATTTCAATTTCAATATTTTAATAAAGCATGTATGTTTTTAAATTTCGTAAATTATTTAAAATTTATTTAAATTCCTTTGTAAACTGTTACTTATCCTCTAAGGCATAGAGACCGGATCTCTGCCCTTAGTTGTATTTCTCTTCTCCCTCCATTCAATCAAAGTACTATTTCTGGGATCCAGATCTAGTACTATCTATGAGCCTTTGAGTATAATTTTCTCAGTATATTGGCTGAAAACCCGAACTTGCGGGATATTGATCTGTTCTAAGTCAGATCTGGTCCCTAAGGCAGATTAAGTTCCGTATAGTTCAGGTAAAACAACACCACGTACCAATTTAATATTGCTTTTATTTGTCTAAAAATTATTTATTCTTTTGGACACACACACACTCCACGATCTTGGTTGTACTAAGAGAAATGCAACCAATTTACAAAAATTAACATTCTGTAACTCTGATATACATATATATATATATATGTATGTATATGTATATGTATATGTATATATTTCATTTTGAGTTGAACCAGCACGAGCCGAGTTTTCGCATTTTAGTACAACTCTTTTAGATAATATATAGATTTTTTAAGTAACTTTCTAAAAAAGATTTTTAACATTTAAAGCTTATCGTAAATCCAAAATTTATAAGTAAAACTTTTGAGAAAAATGATATTAGTTATTTTCTTATCAGGTCATTTTATAATGTCGTGATTAAAGTCATAATATCAATATTGTAATTAAATATAAATTATATAAATAAAACATAAAACTCGTAAATTTAACATAAAATTTTTAAATCAATATACATAAAATTAAGAAGTAAAACATAAATGAAAGATAAAATAAGTAAATCAATACAAAATTAGTAGATTAATGTATTATTGGTAAATAAAACAAAAACTTACAAATATAGTATAAAGCTAGTAAATCAATTTAAGTGGACATAAAGCATAAATTTTGGGAATGGTACATAAAACTTGTAAATAAAAGGTAAAATAAGTAAATTAACATAAATATGGTAAATTGATGTACTATTGGTAAATAAAAGGAATATTAGTAAATATAGTATGAAAACTAGTAAATTATCGTAAACTATAAAACAAAAGATAAACTTTGGAAATAAAACATAAGATTTGTAAATGAAAGATAAAAAAAAGTAAACTAATATAAAATTGATAAATTAATGTATCACTAGTAAATAAAATAAAACCTACAAATACAACATAAAACTACTAAAATCAACATTAAGTGCAATATATAATATAAATTTTAGAAATGAAACATAATAAAATATAAATAAAAAGTAAAATAAATAGATTTAACATAAAACTGATAGATTAATGTATTATTGGTAAGTAAAATGAAAATTTATAAGTAAAAATATTGAGTAAAATGATATTAGTTATTTCTTATCAATATGAAATATATTTCCAAGTTAAAAAGGTATTTCTCAAAGACAAATTGACGTATGGACTTGAGTATTTGGTAGGAAGTGTTGTGAAAAATTTTAATATACTCGCAAGCGCACGAATCTAGAAATAGAATAGTGGTAAAGAGGTCGAACCCACAGGGATTGTTATAAATTGAAAAGTCTAATTTAAATCTAAAATTAATATTAATCCTAACCTAGTTGAGCAATTTGAATTTTTAAGAGAAATTAAACTAATTAAACTAAGAAAACAATTAAAGTAAAACAGAATTCAACAAGACAAAAATTACCAAGGTTTCAGAATTCACCACTATTCAATTAGAAATTATCTAAATATTAATTAATCCCCAATTTTAAAGTGACAACTCGAAATCAATCTATGTCATCGCATGGATACAACAATTAAGCCTAAGTAATTAAATTTAATGTAAGTTCTTTTTCTACTTAATAGTATGATATCTAAGAATCACATGTAAACATATTGAATAATAAAGAGTTAAAGTTTTCCTAAACACTCTGTGTAAACAATTTAATGAAGAGTGACGCTATTGGCACCCCTCTATATCTCTTATGAAACCCCTCTTGTTCTTTATTTGCAAATATGTCATTTATATTTAAATTATATTAAAAATAACACTTGTCTAATTAAACCCACCTATGTTTTCTTATTTTTTTCTCCATTATAAACTCATTAAATCTATAAAATTTGAAAAAACAATGATTTGTCATAGAATAAGAATTTGATCTAAATATAAATAAAGGTTTTGTAGGAAAGATAATTTTGTGAAGTTCCAATTTTTTTTTTTTAAAGATTCGCACACATGTCTTTATGTATCTACTAAGGTTATTACCTACTAGGAAAAACAAAACAGATTTAGATAAAAATCATAAATTCATGATGCTATAATCAAGAAGAGATTGAAAGTGGTTGGAATGGGAGAAGGGTGAGAGAGAGCGCCTAACAATTTTTTTTTAAAGTATCGACACAGGGGTTTATTAAGAAAGTGCAACAAATGAGGGTTATTTTAGGAATTAAAAAGAATATGTAGAGAAAATGGGTTTAACAAGAAAGTTAGAGGTGCGCCAATAGTCCAACTCTTTAATGAAAGATATAGAATGAAAGATAATCATGTATAAACTTTATAGATTCAAGCATAGATTTAATTGAATATTAATCTTAACAATCAATAATGCATGACAGAATTGATGAAAATATTTTAATAACATCCAACTAATTATGTGAAACAAAAATCATAATCATCAAAGCATGCATGTAGGGAATTAATTAAATAAAAAGATAATTATTTCATTGAATAGGATTTCATCCTTAACCTCAGTATAAGAAAATTAACTAGACATACTTAAATTGGGACAACAAATAAAATAAAATCCAGCCATGAAGAATTAAACTGCTGCTGCTATTTTTCTTCTCTCATCTGCCGAATACTCTGCTTTTTCCTCCTCTTTGGCGGCTCCCCCCTTTTATAATGCTAGTTGACCGAATTCTTCTCCAATTATAATTGCTAGGAAACCGCCTCCTTTAAGCCCATATTCACTCTCACATGCCAAATCCTTTGTATATTATTTCCTTATTAAAATTGGAAAGCTAGCCACACGTTTGACTTCCAAAGCAAAAGGCCAATTAATGATTTCTTCCTTTAATGCCGCACATGCATTCCAAATTAAATAAAATCTTTCTTTAATTATCTTAAGCTCATGCGGAAGCTTTGGAACATAATCTTTAATTCTTTAGTTCTTTCCTCTTATGGATTTTTTATGCACTTTTTGTTCATAATCTCCAATTAATTCTCTATTCAATAAAATAATTCAATTAATTAAAAATAAAAAATAAAAATAACTAACAAATATACAATAAAGGGTAAAATATGTATATAAATTATGCTTATCTGGAAATCGAGTCATCAATTGAGAGACTTGAAAGTAAAGACCAGAGAGGCAAGGTAACTTGTTTGTTTGCTTCTGCATCGCGCATACTGGAGGATCATATTGGGATATTCCTAAGGGGTATATTTGGTAACTGCATTGGCATCATTCATTTCGAATCTTTGATTGGTTAATTTGGAATATTACCTGGCACCAACGCAATTAGTTATTTTAGAATCTCTCTCTTTAGAAAAACATTTCAACTTACAATTTCCATTTCGATCTTTTTGCTTTGCTTTTTGATTTCATCAATCAATCAATCATTCATTCACTCGTCTTCCCAATCACAGCAAAAGCTAACTTCTGTAGCCCCCAAGCAATTCCAAGTACGCTCTTTACATTTTTCGTTTCTTCTTCTTGTTCTTTTTGTTGTTTTGTTTAATAATTACAAGTTTTTATTTTTTAGGGTTTCTAGAATTGATCATGTGAAGGTGAAAAGTGATGATGATCAAGTATCAACTTACATTACGGTGTGTGCAGGATAACTATGGATTTTGAAAGAATAATGACCTATTTTATATAATATAAATGTTACCACAGTTTCTGTTTTCTATTTTCAAAAATTATAGAACAATTTGTTTAGCTGTTTCTAAAAAACTTATTTCTTGCGGTGAGAAACATCTTTTTATTGTTTTAAGTTGTTTTCTTAAAACATATATATATTTCAAAACAAACTAGCTCAACTTTTATTAGTACTCTTTTTTGCCCTTACATTTAAAAAATATTATAGCGAAACCTCTCTATATTTATAATATTGAGACCAGATTAATTTGGTACCATGAGGGGATTATAATTTAATAGAGGTATAATTACAAAAATTATTTTTTTAACTTAGTTATCTTTATTACAAAGATATAGAGGTAAAATATACACTGTATTAATAATTTACTAATGGAGCATGTCAAATCCAATATATCTATTATCTATGTACCATTGTTAGAAATATGTAAAGTCATCTTAAAAATCTCTAAATGTTTACATTCTCTTTAATAATTTTCTCTCATTGTGTAATTGTATTATGTGGAAGCAAGTTCATTTAATCTAACATAACATATACTTTTGTAATGCACAAATAATTATTACTATGTAGAAGCGGATTTCTTAAGATGACTAAACAAAAATTATTCCTAATAAATCATTACTATAAAAAGATTTTACTGTATCTTCATTTTTTAAAATAGTTCTTAGAGAAACTATAATTAAAAATTGACATAAAAAAATTTCATATATATTTTAAATTTATATCTATCAAGGTTATTAATTTCAATAATAAAATTTATTCGACACCTATAGTCATTTCGAAAATAACAATCCCAAACCAAATTGACAGATGGTGTTAAATGAGATTTTATGTTCGACTTTCATCCGTGAATTTGGCTGTGAGAAATTCAAATTGGAAATCAAATCCTACTATTTTCACATATATGGGAAAAAAATATTTTGAGTCCTCATAAAACCTTAAACATGTCCTCAACTTTATCAAAACAACAAACCAACCACTACACCAAAGACTCTCTTAAGCGATTGATAAAATCTTTTAAAAGTGGTTTGATGTTACATTCATTATCTCATAAATAATAATGTATCCAGCAAAGCTGAAGTCGATTATTTTAGAAGCCACATCAAATGTCAACCAATCTGGTCCTTAATAGCCATTTTTCTGTTGGGTTTTAACATTTAGATCACAGCCTGTACTGCAATCTAGCTCAAATTCCACTATTTTACTAACATTTTTCCCCTACTGTTGTAAGTCGAGTTTCTAATCTTTGAGAATATATAACTGACAAGTGTTGAAAATAATAATAATATTAATAAAATCTTGAGCTCTTGCCGTTACTCTAATATAAGCAGCAATATTTACTGCCTTAGATACAAAAAACAGTATTCCCCTCCTTGCGCATTGTTTTCATTTTGTTTATGCTGCGAGAGAGATAGATATAGTGGTATCAGTTAGCATAATTTTTTTATAGTGAAAAAACAAAGGCTATCTCCAGTTTATTCTTTCCTTTCCATATGCATATGATTAATATGCTTTGTTGTATCGGTTGTTCTGATCTCTCCCACAGCAGATTCTGGTTTATTTATGATCTTTTGTATAACTTTTAGTAGATTTACTCAAGAATCCTGTAAGCAAACTGTTTAAAATGCAAAGAGCCGCGCCATTAGTGTGACAAATTAGTGAAACCCTGCAAAAAGAAGGGATAGAAACAGTGAGGATAGTATGTATTGTTTTCTAGCTAGTTGTCTTTGTTCTAGAAGAAAGATTGGGAAGCAAACTGAAAATTACCAGTAAAAAATAGGGTTCACTACATTCTGGCTTAAGTGGGAGAGGCTCGCACTCTAACCGGTTTTAGACTCTGTTAGATTTAACTCCCATGATGGGACGAATTAATCTAACGTAAGTGATAAGATAAACTTAGAGTTTGTCTAGGATTCTTATGAGATAAAATTAATATTTTATCTTAATCCTAATCACATAAGATGTAACTTATCAAATAACTCTAGGAAGTTGATTTGAATTAAACTACACCTATTGTACTATATAAACACTACATGGGTGAGTGATAGCACGTAAAATAATAATCATAAGAATCAGAGCAACATCAAAAGAGAGTGAGAGAAAAGGAAAAAAGGCAGTGGGTTCTTGCTTCATGAATTGAGGGGATTTTCCAAATACGTGATTATCCTCCGATCATTAGTGACATAAACTCTTGACAATCTGTTCGTGAAGGTGATTTGCTCGTGAAGGTTCCAGTTCCTAGCAATCGATTTTTATTCGTTGCAATCTGCTCGTGCTAGTTCCAGTTTCTTACTGAAGGGATGCATTGTTGACTGCCACTTATGTACTTAATCGAGTTCCGAGTAAGTCAGTAAGTTCCACTCCATATGAGCTATGGACACATAGAAAACCTAATCTTACTCATTTGCATCCCTGGGGTCTGCAACGTATGTTCATAACCCATCTCATAAACATGGGAAATTAGATCCGAGAGGAAAGAAATGTATCTTTTTAAGATACCCAGAACACTCCCAAGGGTATGTGTTCATAGGTGAACATGATGATAGAACTATAACTAAGATAAAATCACGAGATGTCACATTTTTGGAAAATGAATTCCTTAGCATTTCAGAGGTCCATAAAGACATCCATCTATACGAGTTAAATGATTCAGAGATGAATGACACTTCTGATTTACAAATTGAGAGAAACCTAGATATGTCTGGGAATTCTAATTCTAGTGGCAGTCAACCACAAAATGACTTTACTCCACTTGACAACTCAATTTGAAGAAGTAATCGTACAACCATACCACGTCATCGTTTTGAGATTGAGGGGGAGGCGTTTATGATTGCTTCACATGATGGTAATGAGCCAAGAACTTATATTGAGGCTATCACATCATCAACTAAGTAATTGTGGATTAAAGCAATAGATGAATAAATGAAGTCAATGAGATCAAACTACGTCTGGGACTTGGTTGATCTACCGCTCTACCGTAAGGCCATTGGAAACAAATGGGTTTTACGTGTTAAATGAAAGGCATATGACATAATTGAAAGATACAAGGCATGCTTGTTAGCGAAAGGATATAACCAACAAGAGGGTATAGACTATGAGGAAACTTTTTCCCCAATGGTAAGGTTTGCCTCTATAAGATTAATTCTAGCCATCGTTGCACATATGGATCTTGAATTACATCATATGGATGTTAAAATAGCTTTTCTCAATGGAGAGCTAAAGGAGGAAATTTATATGGAACAACCAGATGGTTATATAATCAATGATCAAGAGCGCAAAGTTTGCAAGCTCAAAAAGTCTATATATGGGATAAAACAATCCTCCAAGCAATGGTATCTTAGGTTTCATGAATCTGTGATGACTTATGGATTCTCAATGACTGAAAAAGATCATTGTGCATACGTTAAAAGGACAGAGGGTAACTTTGTCATCTTATCGTTATATGTGGATGATATATTGTTGGCTGGAAATAATATAGAGTTTGTTCAAACCATCAATGAATGATTATTTTTAAACTTTGAAATGAAATATATGGGTGAAGCATCTTATATCTTGGGAGTTAAAATCCATAGGGATCGTTCTAGAAAACTTCTAGCTCTGTCACAAGAGTCTTATATTAGAAGAATTCTTGAAAAAATTAAAATGGAGAAGTGTAAACTTATGGATACTCCCATATCTAAAGGACAAACTCTTAACCTTGAAATGTGTCCAAAGACTTCAAAGGAACGAAATGAAATGACATGAGTTTCATACTCTAATGCTGTTGGAAGTCTCATGTATGCTATGATGTGTACAAGACCATATATTTGTTATGCTATGGGGTTGGTAAGCAGATACCAATCAAATCCTGGGCGCAAACACTGGAATGTTGTCAAAAGAATTTTAGCATATCTGAAAGGCACTACCGGCTATTCTTTATGTTATCAAGGAGGTGATTTACGGTAAATTGAATACACATACGCTGATTGGGGAGGCGATCTTGATGAGCGCAAATTAACCTCAAGATACGTATTTCTACTTAGTTGCAGTGCGATCTTGTGGAGTAACAAGAAGCAAACATGCACAACTCTGTCGACTATGGAAGCAGAATATGTAGAATGTTCAGTCACAATACAAGAGACTGTTTGGCTTAGGCGCTTCTTAAATTATCTCGAGATCGTTATTGGTCATCCTCAGCCAGTAACCAAATATTGTGATAGCCAAGCAACCATATCCTTTACCAAGGATGCAAAATACCACAGCAAATCTAAACACATAGAGACAAAGTACAATTTTGTGAGAGATATTGTGGTGAAAAAGGAAGTGTTGATGCAACACATATCTACACACTTCATGGTTGTAGATCCATTAACTAAAGCCATGACACGAGATGTTTTTATCGCACATATGCAATCATCAGGATTGCGCATATTATAAAAGTTGTACTTAATAAATTCTTTATGCAATAAAATTATTTTGATTTATTCTCATAAGATACTAATTAGCATGATTACACACATATATATAATTATTAAAAGATATGTCCTCAGGTTATGACCAGCTTTCTTACACAAGCGGTCACTTCAATTGTTAATGAAAGCAAGCTAGGATGAGACACAATATTAAGAGAAAGTACTGGATACGTACTCATGGAGCTTATATCTTGAAAATGTCGCCTTGACTGGATCAAGATAAAGAACCTAATTAAGCCAGATATTAGTTCATTTGGTGCCTTATGAAGGCAAGCTTATTGAGACTCAAATTAGGCGCTCGAATAAGCGACTAATTTAAGATATGTACAGTGGATAGCTAGACATATGCTCTTATACAAAGAGAATTCACTGTAACGCGTGATTCATACCATGTGTGCTTTTGTGATTGAAAGGAAAATGAGTGAATGAATCCCTGATTCCTCATTGTGTAAGTTCTTTCGAGGTATAAGAAAGACGTCAACAGTTTCCTTAGTTACCATTGACTATATCTTAAAAGGAAAGGTTGGTGATAGCTACTTTAGCATGTTTTTTCTACGACTATAATGTTATTCGATCTATGAAACATGTCTAAGAAAGCAACTAGCCTAGAACTAAAAGATATGAGTAGAGTACGAAGATTTATTCTCCTTACATCTGACTTATGCATTCACTGGTCGACCAGTTGTATAATCTGCCTAGGGATGAATACAATTGTGAATACATAGAGTGCACAACGTCAACATAATTTTTGTTGAGGGATTAAATATGTTTGTACCGATGTAAAGGATAATGAAATCTAGGAAATATAATGAATAAGTTATTTAAATCTCTTGCAAAAAGTGCAATTGAGATTTTTTTCGCTCTACAAGCTCCAATTTATATTGTTCATGGGTCACACGTAGCATTTGCCCGTATGATACTGCGGTTGTGGCTTTATGCCCAAAACTCTACTCTCGTTGCTATGATTACTCAATCATCCCATCACATGCGAGTGGTAGATGTTAGATTTAATGTCCATGATGGGATGGATTAATCTAATGTAAGTGATAAGATAAACTTAGAGTTTGTCTAGGATTCTTATGAGATAAAATTAGTATTTTATCTTAATCCTAATCACATAAGATGTAGCTTATCAAATAACTCTAGAAAGTTGATTTGAATTAAACTACACTTATTGTACTATATAAATACTACAAGAGTGAGTGATAGCACGTAAAATAATAATCACAAGAATCAAAGCAACATCAAAAGAGAGTGAGAGAAAAGGAAAAAAGGCAATGGGTTCTTGCTTCGTCAATTGAGGGGATTTTCCAAATACGTTATTATCCTCCGATCATCAGTGACATAAACTTGTGATGATCCGTTCGTGAAGGAGATTTTCTTGTGAAGGTTCCAGTTCCTAGCAATCGATTCGTGTTCGTTGGGATCTTCTTGTGTTAGTTCCTGATTTTTGGGAGATTGGAGGGAGCTTATTTTTATTCTTGCAGATTTGTGACGATTCGTTTCCACATCAACTAATAAGGTATGGATTTGATGGAACAAAATAAATTGCATGATTTATTTAGAAAATCATCAGACTCTGTAGAAGCCTTCTCGCATACTCAAATGCTAACATGAAGAGGCCACAGAGGTATAATAGATAAAGACATAGCTTCTCTAGTGGGTCTGAAACATAACTTCTTGGTCCCAAAGTTGTTCTTACGAATGACATCCCTTTCGCCAAATCCCCTGACAAAGAACTAAAAATATCAATAGAAAATGTCAAAAACTGAAAACAGAGTTCTGATGTAGAAATATCAAAATTGCTAATTGTCCCTCTCAATCCTGACCAAACAGAGAGGAAGATAACCTAGCTGAAAACAAATTGACCACTGATGATTTTTGTGTCTGGAAAAAGTTTCAGTGTTGATTTGAGCTCTCTTAAGTAGTTATCATGTGTCCTTCTGGAACTCTTAGGTTTCCAAATCCATGAACATATTATTGGAAAAATGGGAACTCTATGGATTAACCACGAGTTTATCTTCATAGAAAACTCAGTATGAAAAGCTTTCAACCTATGTTAGGCAAGTATGCTCTAACAGTATTGCCCACACATAACATGGAAAAGAGAAAGACTATCTTGATTGTGGCGTGCTTACCAGAACTTGTCTGGGGCAGATTAGTCCAATCTTGTGGACTTATCTTCTTTTCAGATGCCTTGATCAAGTCGATGAGAGTTTGATTGACCTGAAATTTCAAGAAAGAGTTTAACGTCTATATGCTTAATTTGTAGCCAAGTAAAATTAAACAAATA
The DNA here is from genome assembly GCF_000493195.1 of Citrus x clementina. Classification (NCBI taxonomy): domain Eukaryota; kingdom Viridiplantae; phylum Streptophyta; class Magnoliopsida; order Sapindales; family Rutaceae; genus Citrus; species Citrus x clementina. The sequence goes on along the minus strand of NW_006262339.1, from coordinate 12,022,251 downwards.
TCAATAATTTAGGAAAGTAAAACTTCAAGAAGTATTGGGACATCTTTCTACCAATAAATTCATAACATTATTTTACGCGTGAAGATTTAATTCAATCCCAGTTATTCAAAAATCTTGAGTCGCTCAAGGTCAATCCTCAATATTAGGAAGATTATTGTCCATAATACAAATGTAAGGACCCTTTTGTCTCAATCAAATTCGATTACGACAATTTTTTACTGACTTTGATAAGAAAACTTTCCCAATCAGTTTGTACAACTGTACTCCATTTAATAATTCATTAATTGTAAATGTCTCACACAACCAATTGGACTACTTGCATATTTGTCTGATCTATTGGGCAAAGGAAATACCTCTTCTGTCCTCTCATGACTTACAAGATGTCCTCCAGGAAGATCTATCATTCTAGCAACATGGTACAACTTCTCTGCTAGTGTCCTTGCATAAAAGATTTGTGCAATGATATCATGCCTATACATTCAGTGGAGCGAATTAATATTTTTGCTCAAATTCAGTTATGTAACATTCAGTTATCCATGTATCACTCACTACTGGAAATGCCCAAAATATTAACCAGGCTCATGCACGACCTTCGAAGTTCAATGTATATTAACCTATTTTCAAGTTTGCATGTGTATACATTTGTTTTCTCTTTGTGCTTGTCTGTGCATGAATGAAATAACGATTCTCTTGATCGTCTGAGATTAAGAAAAGCATTGAAACAAAACTAATACTCTTCACTCCGAAAATACCAAATTCTTGCCAAATCCTGTCATCTCCTTGTTAAATACAGGTTGATTGCAAACTTTGACAATTTACTATAAAGCACAACACGAACTTCCATTTCAGCCAATTTTTCCCAATTTATTTTATTTTATTTTTTTCACGAAGAACCCAATTTTAATTTCCCATCAGTATTTGGAGCCTATCTCATAACATTCTATCTACAGAATCCAAGAATATATAAGCATATTGTTTTCTTTTATGATAATTGACATTATATAGTTTATTAATTCATGAAACAGTTTAATGATATTAAAGAAACATTTTGCAGACTTCAACTCATCTAAATGACATTTGAAAAATGAAGTTTAATTTTGTAACAATTGTCATTCCTGTATGCCCTATGCGTATTCCTTACAAGTATCTTAAAATAATAAAATCATAAAGCATGTCACTTTAATAATATAAATTTAGACATGTTGTAAATCATGGTGGATTCCACCAAAATAATGCCCTCCCACCAAAATAATGTTCTCCCATTATCATCTTATTGCTCTTCCCATTATCCTTTTTATAATTAATAATTGTGAATAACTCCACCTTGTAATGCCTATATAAACCCTTTCTTTGTTAATGAATGAAGACAATTTCAATTCCTCGCTCAAGGCATTTTGCTTGTTTTCTTCAATCTTCATTTGAGTATTCCTTACTTACATATTCCCAATTAAATAATTGCTTACATACAATCCCTTTAAATTATAACATCCATTATCTCCAAATTTATAACACGTTATCAGCACGAAGTTTGCTCTGGTACAAGAAGTATTCTATCCATTTACCTTTTTATTTTCTACGTATTTATTTAAAAAAATTTCCTATAAGTAATACTTATTAGTTACACTCTTTTCAATATTTATTATATAATATCTTTTTATTTGTTTGTGATAATGTCTCACTTGGTTACACCGGCTCCCTAGTACAAGGTTATTATTATTTGGCACGATAAGCCCTTAGTACCATATTGATTAGAGTGTGGTTCATGAGGTGTGGATTCCCCCTTCATGATTTAATTGGCATTAATAAGGAATATTTAGTCCATGGTGCATGTTGATACGGATCCAGATACCCAAGTACGTCATTTCAATAGAATTCTCTTCAAATTATTCTCGCCATTTCAATTCCAATTTTAGGATAATCCAAATCATTTTCACCACAAATCCAACCACCCATTTAGAAAATTAATTCTACACACAATTAAAATCCACCTCCTCGTGGGATCGACACTTGTCACCATTGATCTATACTACAATAGATTCGTGCACTTACGAGTTCAATAAAATTTGCACAACAAGTTTTTGGCGTCGTTGCCGGGGAGGTAAGTTATTTTAATTCGTAGAATTAATTTTTGTGAATAATTTCTTTTAATTGTTTTCTTGTAATTTTTTTTATTAAAAAAAAAAGAAAAAAAAAGTGAATCTACATTTAAAGGTTAGTATTTCTTTTCTTTTTCTCTTCTTTAAAATTCTGTAATTTAATTTTCAATTTGTTTTTCTTTATAATTTTTTTTGTTTATCTTATTAATTTATTTTTAGTTAATTTATTTCACGTATTTATTTTTGTGTATTTTTATAGAAAGGTTTTAACAGCGTGATAAGGTTAGTAACGTAATTTCTCCTTCTTCTTTATTTTTATTTGTTTTGTTCTCATTTATTTTTGTGTTTCTTACATGCATGGTCGTAGGTCATTATTACATAATCTTGAACCTATAGACCATGAACTAGAAAAAACACTTCACACATACAAGCACGTTAAAAATAAATTTGGAATGGATTTACAAGCACCATAGGAGAGGTCATTTAAGGACTATTTTAGTCCTTTGGCTAATTTGAGCACATCGTGTATAAGATACCCAAATGTAGCTGCTAGGAGTTTTGAACTAAAACCTAGTGTGCTAAATTGTCTCCCCACATTCTATGGCTTAGAAAATAAGGACCCATATAATCATCTGAATGATTTTCATGCTATTTGTCAAATATTTAGATATGCGAATTTTTCAAACGATGATGTTAAACTTAGATTATTCCCATTTTCTTTAAAAGATAGAGCTCGTTCATAGCTCAATACATTGCCTGCTAATAGCATTACATCATGGGAACAAATGGTAACAAAATTTTTGAATAAATATTTTCCAGTGCATAAAACCAATGCTATTCGCAGGGAGATTTCAGAGTTTACCCAGAGAGAAGACGAGCAGTTTTTCGAAACATGGGAGCGATTCAATGGGCTACTCTTGAAGTGTCCACATCATGGGTACGAGAAATGACACCAATACCAATACTTTTTGGAGGGATTATTGCCGAATGTGCAAGAATGGCTAATGGCAACAAGTAGAGGAGAACTAATGTCAAAAAGTGCATCAAAGATTTGGGAATTTTTCCAGTGACAAGCGGATAATTCCCAACAACGGAGTCGGTAGCTCAGGAACACTAAAAGAATTAAGGGAGTAAATGAGGTTCACATTGGCAAGTCAAGTTAAGAAATTAAAGAAGTCAAAACGATAATTGAAGGTCTCTCTCGACAAATAGCATCGTTATCGATTGCTAAATCAATAGAGCCACATGACCATGACTCATATTCAGATCAAGCCAATGCCATAGGTGTAATGAGAAAACCATCGAATTACAACCCATACTCCAACACATATAACCCTGGATGGAGAGACCACCCCAATTTTTCATGGTCTCAAGGATTCCAACAAAATGGACCAGCAGCTCCAGCTCCACCAATTCCTCAAAATCCTCAAGCCTCTCAGCCACCATTTAGACCATACAATCAGAACCAGGACTACTCTCAACCCAGACCATGGGAGGATGCATTCCAAAATTTCAAGAATGTTACTCACTCTACGATTGAGCAACAGAACCGCACCATTAATGGATTATGAAATGAGTTGCGAGCAGGCTTCAACTCACAAGCCCAATCAGTTTCAAGCCTCGAGAAGATGATGAGACAACTTACTTCTTCAGTTCAGACCTTGGCAATGACAGTTGAGAAAGGTAAATTTCCAAGTCAACTAGTGCCTAATCCTAAAGGAGTACATGAAGCAAGTACCAGTTCACCACAGCAGCATGGAGAGGTCAAAGCAGTCATGACCTTGCGAAAAGGAAAAGAAGTCGACAACAAAGTGGAGATTCTGGTGACAAAAGAAAATCAAATTGTACCTGTGAATGTTGATGACTCACTATCGGAGGAGAAAGAAGAAACTAACCCACGAGAATACGTTCCCAAAGCTCTATTTCCTCGGAGGTTAGCTAAAGGAAAGAAGGGAAAATCCACAGGTGAGATTCTTGAAATCCTTAAACAGGTAAGTGTTAACATCCCTTTGCTTGATACTATTAAACAAGTTCCATCTTATGCCAAGTTTCTTAAAGACCTTTGTACTAAAAAGAGAAACATTCACGTTCAAAAGAAGGCATTTTTAATAGAAAACGTTAGTTCTATACTCCAACATAAAATTCCTTTAAAATGCAAAGACCCAGGCTCCCCCACTATCTCATGTAGTATAGGAAACCACACAATTGAGAATGCTTTGTTGGATTTAGGAGCTAGTGTAAATCTGTTGCCTTACTCAGTATTTTTGAAACTTGGACTTGGAGAATTGCACCCAACTCCAGTGGTGTTACAGCTTGCAGATCGGTCCACGAAAATACCTCGTGGTATTGTGGAGGACGTGCTTATCCAGGTAGACAAGTTTTATTTTCCTGTTGATTTCATTGTAATTGACACTCAACTAATACAGGATTCAAGGAAGCACATCCCCATTATTCTAGGCCGACCTTTCTTGGCAACTGCGGATGCTCACATTCAATGCAGGACTGGACATATGAAGTTGTCCTTTGGCAACATGACTATGGAGCTGAACATCTTCAACATTGCCAAACAACCTCACAATGCAGATGATGAAATTGTTGATGTGGATTTAATTGAAGCATTAGTTGATGACACTTTTCTTTCAAACCTTAGTGATGATCCTTTACAAACATGTTTATCTCACTTTGGTTTGGATTTTGATATTGACAGATCAGTCAATGAGGTCAATGCTCTACTTGACTCAGCATCATCTATGGACACTAATAAATGGAAGTCAAGAGTTGAACAACTAGCACCATCAGAAAAGAAACTCATTCCATCATCAGAATTACTATCGAAACTCAAGCTCAAACCATTACCCAACACTCTGGAATATGCATTTTTGGGAGAAGAAAGTACTCTGCCGGTAATCATCTCATCATCCCTAAATGACGAACAAAAAGGTAAGTTGTTGGACGTTTTAAAAGAGCACAAAGGAGCATTAGGATGGACCATAGCAGACATCAAAGGTATAAACCCAGTAGACTATATGCATTACATTCATCTTGATGAAAATGTTAAACCTACTAGGGAAATGCAACGTCGGTTAAATCCTAACATGAAAGAAGTTGTTAGAACTGAAGTCCTTAAGCTATTAGACACAGGTATCATTTACCCAATTTCTGATAGTTCATGGGTCAATCCTGTACAAGTTGTCCCCAAAAGTCAGGAGTCACAGTAGTTACCAATGCCGATAATGAATTGATACCCATTAGAGTGACTACAGGATGACGTGTATGCATTGATTATAGAAAGTTGAATTCTGTCACACGTAAAGACCATTTTCTTCTACCATTTATTGATCAAATGCTTGATAGATTAGCAGGCCATGAATTTTATTGCTTTCTAGATGGCTACTCAGGATACAATCAGATTCCCATAGCACCAAAAGATCAAGAGAATACTACTTTCATTTGCCTTTTTGGCACTTTTGCATATAGGAGAATGTCATTTGGATTATGTAATGCACATGCTACATTTCAACGTTGCATGTTGAGCATTTTTTCTGATATGGTTGAACGATTCCTTGAAGTCTTTATGGATGACTTTTCTGTTTTTGGTGACTCGTTTGATCAATGTTTACATCATCTAACACTAGTTCTGCAGAGTTGTATCGAAAAGAACTTGGTCTTAAATTGAGAGAAGTGTCATTTTATGGTAAAACAATGTATTGTTCTCGGTCACATCATTTTGAGCAAAGGTATTGAGGTTGACAAAGCTAAGGTGGATCTCATTTCTAATCTTCCTCCACCCAAAACAGTCAGAGAAGTAAGATCTTTCCTTTGGCATGCTGATTTTTATAGACGTTTCATTAAAGATTTTAGCAAAGTTTCTAGACCCTTATGTAATTTACTTGCTAAGGATGTACCTTTTGTCTTTAATGATTCATGTCTTGTGGCATTTGAAAAATTAAAGCGGTTGTTGACATCATCACCCATCATTCAGCCCCCAAACTGGAGCTTACCATTTGAACTCATGTGTGATGCATCTGATTATGCAGTAAGAGCAGTATTAGGACAAAGAGTTGATCGAATTCCCCATGTTATTTACTATACTAGTATGACATTGAATGATGCACAGTTGAACTATTCAACTACTGAAAAAGAAATGCTAGCAGTAGTGTTTGCATTAGAAAAATTTCGATCTTATCTCATTGGTTGTAAAATAATTATATTCACAGATCATGTTGCTCTTAAATATCTTCTCACAAAGAAAGATGTAAAAGCTAGACTAATTCGTTGGGTGTTACTTTTGCAGGAATTCGACTTGGAATTTAAAGATAAGAAAGGCACAGAAAATGTTGTGGCAGACCATCTCTCTCGTCTCCATTTTGACACAATTTCAGAACCATTAACATTGAATGAGTCATTCCCAGATGAACAATTGATGAGTGTGGAAGTATTACCACGGTATGCTGATATCGTTAATTATCTTGTTACAGGTCAACTTCCAAAGCATTAGACCAAGCAAGACAAGGCTAAATTCTTTGCAGAAATAAAGAATTTCTTTTGGGATGACCCGTATTTGTTCAAGTATTGTGCAGATCAAATTGTTAGATGATGTGTCCCAGAAAGTGAAATTCAGAATATCCTTTCATTCTGCCCTGAACAAGCTTGTGGAGGCCATTTCAGTGCTAAGAAAACAGCTACTAAAGTTTTACAATGTGGTTTCTATTGGCCAACTATATTTCGAGATGCTTACACTTCATGTGATAGGTGTCAACGAATGGGGAGCATTACACGAAGGAACATGATGCCATTAAATCCAATTTTAGTGGTTGAGATTTTTTACGTATGGGGTATCAACTTCATGGGACCCTTTTCCCCTTCTTTTGGCCATCAATACATATTGGTTGCTGTTGACTACGTATCAAAATGGGTAGAAGCAATTCCATGCAGAACCAATGATCACAAGGTGGTGATAGGGTTTTTAAAAAGCAACATTGTTTCGCGCTTTGGATTCACTCGAGCAATAATCAGTGATGGTGGTGCCCACTTTTGTAATAAAGCATTCAAAGCTCTTTTGATGAAGTATTCAATCACTCACAAAGTGGCGACCCCATATCATCCGCAAACCAGTGGCCAAGTTGAGATCTCCAATCGAGAAATAAAGCACATATTAGAAAAGACGGTGAAGCCAGACAGAAAAGATTGGTCATTAAGACTTGATGATGCATTATGGGCATATAGAACAGCTTTCAAGACCCCGATTGGGATGTCACCCTACAGGCTAGTGTATGGAAAAGCTTGCCACCTACCTGTGGAACTCGAGCATCGTGCATACTGGGCCATCAAGAAATTCAACTTTAACATGCAGTAAGCTAGCTCAGAAAGAAGATTACAACTGGCAGAACTTAAAGAAATTCGTAACGATGCATACGAAAATGCCAAGATTTACAAGTAACGAATGAAAGTCTTCCATAACAAGCAAATTATGAGACAATCTTTCACTCCAGGTCAGAAAGTGCTTTTATTCAATTCTTACTTGCACCTATTCCCAGGTAAGTTACGCTCTCGATGGTCTGGCCCCTTTATTGTTCACACTGTTTTTCCACATGGGACAATTGAAATTAAGGATCCAAAGAACGGTGTCATGTTTAAAGTTAATGGTCAAAGATTAAAGCCATATCTAGGGTACCAACCACATGGAGAAGACACCGAAATAAATTTGAATGACCCACCAGATTTGAATTGATTTTTTTTTCTTTTCTTTCTTTTCGGTGATTTTATTTTTTTCTTTATTTCTTTCTTTTTATTATTCTTTTGCTAATTGAAATTATTTTTGCATAATTGTGTTTGTTTAACCATTAAGTTTTCTCTTATCATTATTAATTATGAGTACCATACTTAAACTGTTCCTCCTGAACATTCTTAAACCACTTCAACGTGTAAAATCTCATCTCAAAAGGCAGATTCGATTTTGTAAAACACATCGCATTTGGGCTCTAAAACCACCAGAGTTAGTAGCCTACGTTAAGAATTTAGAAAGCCAAATCAAAGACATTGAGAGAAGTGTTTACGACATCCAGTTGGAGCTTGAGGTAAATTTAATAAAAAGACGATTTTAATTTTCTTTTTGTATTTTAATTTGTTTTTTTTTTGTGTGCTTTAGTTTGTTACCCCGGTGAAGTGGCGGATAACGGTACTCCGTGACAATCAAGTCGGTTACTTCAGTTTTCCCATAATAACTGATATTCTAAGGCGAAGGTATGGACAGAAACAAGATTCTAGCGAAACTTCACAAGCGATTCCCTTCACTTCCTCATAATGCCCTCCTTACAATCTATAAAGCCCGGTCCGAACGCATGCGATTGCTCATGAGGAATAACATACCTGCTGACATCCGTTGGTTAATCAAGGCTAAAGTACGATTGGCAGGTGAGTTACCTCCAAAATTTATTGCATACATGCCTGGTTGTGGTAAAGGAAATTATGCAAGAAAACGACGAGCTCAAAGAATTTCTGTTGCTTGTCATAAGTGTGTCATAATGAGTTGCGATAAAAACCCATGTTCTTTAGGAATGGTGTCTGATAACAGGGAAGATAAGATTCAATTCATTAGGGATGGCTAGAATAAGGAGTCATTGGATGATATCCTTCTGTCTCTTGAAACGCATCCCAATAAATATGTGCAAGGAGCGATTTTCCAGTTATGGCCATTATTCCAGAAAGAGCATGCACGATATAGTCTCGGGAATCTGACGATAAACGATCATGTTTGCCAGTTTATAAGAAAACTGGATGGGAAACCCATCCTCGACCTATAGAGGGGCGTTCAAGCCGTTTCTGGACGTAAAACCAAAGGAAGATGTGAGCCACAGTCGCAACTACCTGTAAATATCCTTTTACTTCACTATTATTTTATTTCACTATTGTTTTATCATTTGCATTATTGTCTTTAATAATTTTATTTTATCATTGTTTCTTTTTCTTTTTACTGTTTCCTTTTTGACTCGCGAGCCATGTGCTTTACGCGTTATTTGACACTAACATGCCACTTCATACATAGTTGTGATCCACTGTTACCAAGATTCTTAAATAAAACTTTTTGTTAAGCACTCAAAAATTATTTTTGAGAAATATTCCAATGGCAGCTACTCCCAATAGACAATTCAAGAACATTTGTGTGCTTTCTGGATTTAACTATGGCAAACATAAAGAGTTCGTTGAGGCAGCAGTAGATCTTGGTCAAAGCATAGCAGAGAGAAAATTACACTTGGTGTATGGAGGAGGTAACCGAGGGTTATCAAAATTGGTCTCAGAAGCTGCTTTTGTCAAAATAAGCCAAGTGTTAGGCATCATCCCAAGAGTCCTAAAACCTTTGGGCAGTTTGTCTGACTCACCGACTAGAGAAGAGTTAGTCATCTTAGGTATGCAAGAAAGAATAACTGAAATGCTTAATCATGCTGATGCTTTTATTTTCCTTACAGGAGATCTTGCAACACTAGAGGCACTTATCACACTAGCATCTTGGGCTCATCTGCACATTCACCAGAAACCCATTGGTTTGTTAAATGTCAAAAACTTTTATGATGGCTTTATCACATTTCTTAACCACGCAATAAAAAACTATTTCGTTCTTTCCAATGTGAAAAGGCTTTTTATTTGTGCTCACACTGCTAATGAGTTACTTGATATGTTACAAGCTTATAAACCCGAGCCAGACCCCTAGACCTTTGTGTTAGAGCGTCCAAATAATGATGGTAACAGTAGCCGCAGTAAGAAGTACAAATTAGATTTAACTCTCCGCCTGTAAATATTTTCTTCGGTGTTGCACCACTCAGGCGATGTCTTCTAAACTTTACTTCTTTCCTTTAAAACATTGAGGACAATGTTTTGTTTTGGTTGGGGGGAGGGAATAGTCGACAATTGTGGAATCTTGGTTAAGTTTTTACTAATTTTTTGTTGTAGAAACTAACTGTTGCTAACTTTTTGTGTTGAAGATGGCTGAATATGGAGTGTAGTTACTCTAGAAACGCATCTTCTTTGTTAAAAAAAATTCAGATATTTTATTTTTCTCTATTAATTTTTGTACTTCTTTCTAATTTCTCCTTTATAAATATACACTTTCCAATTTTATTTTTTTTTAGTCGAAGATGGCTGAATATGGAGTGTAGTGCCTCTAGAAACGCATCTTCTTAGTTAAAAAAAAAACATTTCTTTTTCTATCATTTTAAGTGTAACTTTTCTAATTAGTTTTTCTGCATCATTTTCACATTTCTGCATGCATATTTTCCTTTCTTTAGAATAGGTTGGGGGGTAAAATGTTGTTTAAAAAAAATTGTGTGATTTGTTTTAACATTGGATGACATGATTAATTTCAAATTTTAGTATTTGTATTATCTTTGGTCTTAAGTGATGTTACACTATGTTTGCTACTCTACATGTTGATGTCGGAGACAAATATGAGTTGCTTGAAGGAATGAACATGTCATAATAAGTACCAAGTGAGTTTTTGAGCCTATCATTTTTCTTGGAGAGTAACCCTTTTGCCTATTCTTTATACAGCTTAGCAGTTTTTTATTGTATACACGATCTCTAGATTTCTTTTGAGTTAACCCTTAAAAAAAATATTGTAAAATTAAAAAAGAAAAAAAGAAAAAAATGTGTGTTGCTACATTTGGAGGCCCATCTAACTAGTAAATATGGAAGATTATTTAGAGCCCTAAAAGATTATGGAAAGGCCATCTTTGATCCGTTTGATCATTTCTAACCATCCATTTTATGAAATATCCATAATTAACCCTTTTGAGTCTTTAAAAAAAAAATATTTTCTTTGTCAAACTTATCATCTTGACTACTCCGATTTGGAGTATTACCCAATATCTTACATGTTCTATCACCTATTTATGTTTGAGAAAAATGTAAATAATTATTTTGTTCAGTGAAGTTATGCCAAACAAAAAAAAAGAGAAAAAAAAGAAAAAAATTGTTGTTTAAAAAAAACAATAATAGGTGAAATCCACCTTGCAACTTCCAAAAAAAAATCTCTACATATTTCTCAAACATACACTTTGTTTTCCTTATTTCCCTTCCTTTGTTTGCCATGTCCCTAACCTACGTTACATCCTAATAAAAGTCATTCTTGATTTTAAGGAACTATAATCGGAAGTATAAGCTAATTATATGGGCTAAAAAGATGTAGTGGTGCATAAAAAAAAAAAATAAATTGGGTTGACTAGCATTTTTATTTGACTTGAGATCATATTATTTCTAAGCTGAGGGCATATTTCTTTCATCTTGGTGAGAGCATGTGATATCACTTCTTTATTATTTTCTCTCAAATTACCATTCATTGGAGTGACTATTTTTATTAGGTTTAATTTCTTTGTGAGAGTGTCACTACTTCCAGTGAGATTTTGGGGTTTGACATGTCATTCTTGAAAGTAGCTATAACAAAGTCTACTAGGCTGATTCATGTGGATGGTTGATGTGGGTGTGATGTTTCTTTAGACTGGAGATAATACTTATACTTTTATTTGATTATTATTATTAGTCTGATTGAATAAACATGATTGTTAAAAAAAAAATCATTTTGAATTTGAATTTTATTTTCGCTTTATTTGCTAGGGACTAGCAATAAGCTGGTTGGGAGGTGTGTTGAGTGTTAGAAAATGTATATTTATAAAGGAGAAAATAGTCATTTTACACTTCAAGTTTTACTAACACCCTTACTTTTATGTATTTAACCTTCTTGTGATTTAATTATGTGTGTTTTATTTTAATTAAGTATTTTATGTATTTTAGGGGCATTAGAGTCATTTCACAATAAACGAGAGATCAGATGGCAAAACGGACATCACTTTTGAACTCAAGACGGTCGAAAACCTTAAGAGGAGCATAAAAGGAAAAATGACACTGTTCACATGTACGGTACTGTCTACGTTACTGTTCACGACACTTATCACATAGACGGATCGATGACGTGGCATTGACCGATGATGTGGTATCGACTGATGAGGTGTCACGATCCTGTTGGACTAAAATTCTTATGCACTGTTGATCGATGATGTGGCAGCATATCAGTGGACCAAAAATCTCGCGTACGGTACATGCATTACACAGGATTATTTTCAATCAAACCGCGTCACTGTTCAAGCTGGGTCAAACTGTGTTACTGTCCAAACTGCGTGGTCAAACTGCGTACTGTTGACTGATGACGTGGCGCAATCCTGAGCGTCCGAACTGTTTTTAATCCGATGGCCATGATTTACTCAATGTATCTCTAAAAAGTGGGCCTCTCCCCCCTAATTTGATAGCTCTGAATCCATTTTTGGGATCCATTTTCTGTAATTCCTTCTTCATTTTGTATTTTCTATGTATTTTAATAAATTCTCATTTTGCCCCTAGTTCAATTATGAGTAGCTAATTTTCTTTCAAGCTTGGGTTAAAGGTGAAGTCTCAACATGTGTCATGGGCTTTATTTGGTAAATTTATTTTCTTTTCCCCTCTAATTTTTGTGGATGATTTGACTTTTCGTCGACAAATAATAACAATCTTGTCTAGATACCGCCTTGGTTACACCGGCTCCCTAGTACAAGGTTATTATTATTTGGCACGATAAGCCCTTAGTACCATATTGATTAGAGTGTGGTTCATGAGGTGTGGATTCCCCCCTCATGATTTAATTGGCACTAATAAGGAATATTTAGCCCATGGTGCATGTTGATACGGATCCAGATACCCAAGTAAGTCATTTCAATAGAATTCTCTTCAAATTATTCTCGCCAATTCAATTCCAATTTTAGGATAATCCAAATCATTTTCACCACAAATCCAACCACCCATTTAGAAAATTAATTCTACACACAATTAAAATCCACCTCCTCGTGGGATCGACACTCGTCACCATTGATCTATACTACAATAGATTCGTGCACTTGCGAGTTCAATAAAATTTGCACAACATCAATTACCTATTTCGACATGGGGACATGCTATTTTGCATGCTGCGACATTAATCCGCTTAAGGCCTACTGCCTATCATAAATATTCCCCATTGTAATTGGTATTGGGACATCAACCAGATTTATCCCATTTACGCATTTTTGGTTGCACAGTACAAGTGCCGATTGCGCCCCCACAACGTACTAAAATGGGACCCCAACGACGATTGGGAATTTATGTGGGATTTGACTCACCATCTATTATCAGATATCTTGAACCATTGACAGGTGATGTATTTACCGCACGATTTACAGATTGTCATTTTGATTAGACAATGTTTTCTCATGTATAGCTCAACTCAGAGGAGGATACATTAAAGGGGACAGAACAAAACATATTTCGCCGAAATTCTTCTACACTCATGAGCTCCAACAGAACAAGAAGATTGATATCAAACAGATACGCTCCACGGAAAATTTAGATGATATGTTTACAAAAGCTCTACCTACATCTACATTTGAAAAAATCGTATATGGCATCGACATGCGTCGTTTTAACAAACTGTTAAATTAATGCATGTTGCCTTCAGGAAGAGCACTCAACAAGAGGAGCATGATCTTACAAGAGAAGAATTATAGGAATATTGGGCACATATGTACTGTACTCTTTTTTCCTTTTGACCAAGTTTTCCCACTGGGTTTTTACTGGCAAAGGTTTTTAATGAGGCAATATCCAATGTCATCAGGGGGAGCACTTCTAATAAATAATTGGTGAATCCAAGGGGGAGTGTTGTAAATCATGGTGGATTCCACCAAAATAATGCTCTCCCATTATCATCTTATTGCTCTTCCCATTATCCTTTTTATAATTAATAATTGTGAATAACTCCACCTTGTAATGCCTATATAAACCCTTTCTTTGTTAATGAATGAAGACAATTCAATTCCTCGCTCAAGGCATTTTGCTTGTTTTCTTCAATCTTCATTTGAGTATTCCTTACTTACATATTCCCAATTAAATAATTGCTTACATACAATCCCTTTAAATTATAACATCCATTATCTCCAAAATTATAACAAGACACAATTATACAGCTATGTTCATGTGCATTATGGTTGCTCATGTGCATTATGGTTGCTCATGTACCTGCCATGAATCAGTGACACAAGAAATCCAGCTGAACGAATGGTTTGAATGTCTTTTTGTGTCATTTTATGCATCCAGCAGGCATGGATTTGACCATCAAAACCATAATTAGACTGCATCCCAGTTGCTGATATACCTTTTACATATTCCTGTGAGTAACATATTTGAGGTCAAGCTATCAGCATTTTCCTTGAAAATAGGTATATATAAAATAAGAACTTTAAATATTGTCAATGTTGTAACGAGTTAAGGAAACTACAATGATTATCTTAAAATAAATATCCATTACCAAAAGAAAGCCTAAGACTGTCAGGCCCAACTGAATCACTCAACTGATATCGATTCCATCGAGGGTGCCAACGAAAAAGCAAACCTTGAAAAAGAAAAATCTCCAAATACTCAACCAAATACTTGGTTATCTAACTACAGCCTCTTGACGCTACATACCAAAAGCCAGATAGCAAGCAAAACTAAAATTTAATTTTGTCGACAACGGACCAAAAACTGAATAATTGACCATTTCACTTGACTTAGATAGCTTTGTCATCCTTGATTTATCGGATGCTCAATTTTGAACAGACCCAAGCTGAAAAGTCCAGAGATATAAAGACTAACAGCATCTTACTCCAAATTCAAGGGAAGCAGGTTTGTTAAAATTATATGATCATCTAGAAAACAAGAGTTCTTACTTGATATAAAATTGCTCTTCTAGTAGAAGATCCAACATATTCTTCAAGATATTCCTGCACCCCACGTCAAAAATAGTAATTAGCCTGAAAGGAATCTTACCACAAACAGAATCATCTTTATACCATTCCCATCCCTTTCAATATTAAAAGGGTGAGAAAAACTAGTGGAGAAAGAATTGTTTTTAGAACATTGCTTGAAGTTCCAATTCCTAAGCAATGACATCCACAGTTAAATTTGTTTACAGTACAAGTTTTATGTATTAGATAGTCCTAGCCATAGTTTTTACAACTTGACCATGTCCTAAGCCATGCTTCACGGGCTTCATGTCTTAGATTGTCTTAACCTTGTATTTATTTTTCTTTTCCCTGAATGTTATCACCCAGAAAAGAAAATCCGAACAATTATTAAAAATTGCATTATGAATGTATATGTTCAATTTCTGCCTCCTTGATATTAATATGCATTGCATTGTAAATATACAAATATAAGCATATATGCACTAAATTTTTTAATATATCATATTTCAAAAGAAGCATGTTGTATATTTCATGCAATGTCATGAGTTGATTGCCATTTGGAGCCCAATTGAACCTATTGACCCTAGCCCTTTTCTCTTATCCAGTTCAATCATTGGATTAAAATCATAATAAGTAAGAGATCTATTAAAAGTTTACAATGAAAAACATCCGCTGATTCTAGTTCTGATTCTGATTCAGAATAGTAAAGTGACTAGAATATAGCTTTGAGAAACCTCTATTAGAACTAGAAACCCAAATACTTATGTCCAATTGAAACGCTTGCGTATTTGTTATCTTGAAATTTTTGAACATTTCTAATCATTGAATATGATTTGCCCAAAGCCTCCCTGCCTATTGTGTTTAAGAGTGCCAGATAACGGGCTGATCATGCCCTAATGATTTAAACCAGTTGTTTAATCAGTATGCATTGGTCTCTAGGCAGACTACTAGAATATCATTAACTTACAAAAATCAGATTTTCCAGTAATGTAGAAGGCAACTCTATTTCAACCTAAGATTCAGCAGGCTGCTAACAAGCTTCATAATTTTTTCTTCATTGATGACCACTGACACTGGGAAAAAAGAAAAGGAATTGCCAGTCCCACAATTACACAATGGTTTGACCAAAGCATGAGGAATCTAGATCTGGTTCCTAACAGGTTTGTCCTTCAAACAATAGAAATGCCTAACCAGTAATAGCTCTCATAACTTAGAAAAATGCATTTAGTGTTCCAAAATTTCTATGTCCTCATAAATCAAGAAGTTATCAATTTGTATAGTTATTAAGTACGGGTTCATCAATTTTGAACCTAAAACAAATTGAGCTCTAAATTTATTGAGCCCCTAGGGAAAGGTGAAAGGACCACCAGATAGATTGACTCTTCTAGCAATATTATTGCTTGTGGCAATAGCAGTATAGCACTGTGTGTAAAGAAATTACAGGAATGTTGACTCTACTTTTAGTTTCGGAGTAACGGTACGATATTCCGTCTTGATACTAGGATGAAAAGCTTTGGGAGAGCCAGAAGAGTGAATATTACTTCATAACTCTTACCAAAGTGGCACACTTCTCCAATTCCAAAGGGGCATATGATCTGCACATTTCCACAATCATTTTTACAAGCAAATTGTTTTGATGCTTTGATGGACCAAAATAACAAAATGATCTGCAACAACACCAGATAATATTGATGAACAGTGGATCGCTTGCATTTGCTACCTTTTCTCGTTCGTCCTAAAGATTTGGAAAATGGAGATTTAGTTTAGTGACTCTTAAGTCTTGATTAATAATAAAATGAGTAAGACTGTTTGCGCTCTAAAAATTATTCTAAACACTCTATTATTTTATATATTTATATGTTAAATTTTAATATGTACATTTTTTAAAATATAAAAAAAATTCTTATTTCAATCATTTAAATTAATTTATTTAACCATTCAGCCACCCAAGAAAATCTATTAAAAAGATTTAGTGCATACTTATAGCAATAAAATCAAAGCCCTGTTTGGCGGCGCAGCTATCCTAAATGGGCCAGTTAAGCTATAAACAATTTATTTGGCACAATGTTAGTGTTAGTTTTTATTTGTTAAAAATTATGTTCAATATTAAGCATATAGACTTTATTTGCCCTCAATAACATTAAAAAAAATAAAAATAAAAAGAAGAAGAATTTCAAAAGATGCTTGATGCTCACTACTAGAAAAATGAGTTTTACTGACACTAATTTAGCGTCAGTAATTACTTTTATTGACACTTGTTAATTGTGTCAGTGTTGCTCAAGCCATACACTGACACTAATTTTTGGTGTCAGTGATTTTTGTGTCAGTAATTTATTTCACTATAGTATCACTAAAATAATGACCCGATAATGTTGGTATTTAATGACACTATTTACACGTCAGTGATTTATGTGACTATAGTATCAGAAACTGACTCGATAATATAAAAAATTCTTATTGTTATTTTAAATATGTAGTGTCAGTATTTAATAATGTTATGTTGCTTTTGGTTAATAGTATATTTTTACTTTGGGAGCCCCTATGTTACAATTAATGTAACATACACACTCAACAACAACCATACAAATGATGGGCCCACATAATTTGTGTGGTTGTTGTTGAGTGTGTATGTTACATTAATTGTAACATAGCATTTGCCTTTTACTTTAATTATATTTTTCGTGTTTGTCGTACAACCAAAAGAAAACTCGAAATATATTTATTATTAAATATCTTGCAACATAATTCATATAATAAACATCTCAAATACATCACTTAAATTCAAACAATTCAACTACATCACTATATGTAAAAGACTTAACATAAGTATCAAATTAAATTTTCAACAATCTCTAAACAACAAGTGCTAACTACTACTCAATTAAGTTTCCAACCCAAAAGAAAAAAAAAAGCACAAGGTCACTCAATATCCATCCACGGCTTCATTTTTTTCCCACCTACAAGTGCATAAAATCAATTAGTATACTGTGAAAAATAAATCTTAGTTATTTTGAAGCAAAAATACTCATAAATTACTTCAACATGGAAGAGTAGGATTAAAAGAAGCAAGTTAAGGAATCGGAAAAAGAAATTGTAGAATCTACACGTTCCTAAGTTAATTACAGCCTGCAATCATGATACCACAAATTGCTTCACCAAAAGTATTCTATCAAGTATTAAAGAGAACACTTAATAAGTACATCAATATTCAGTAATGATGGCATGAACAATGGTGTCTACAACTTGACAAGCATAAGTTACTTTTTTTGTAATCTATTTCATTGTCTAAATTTAAAGTAAACAATACTATAATATATGATCAAATACATTAAGTTAACAAGCACTATAACATTTATAGTGCCCACATTCAACGATGATCAGTTGGACCAAAAGCCATAAATTGAAAAAAAAAAGATATTTAATGAGCTTAAAGAGGAAAAATAAAAATTAACAAAATTTAAACGACTAGTGAAGAAATTAACCAAGCCGAGATGAAAAACAGAAATAGAAGGCCACTATAAGCCAAACATTACAAATTAGGTTGCTTTTTAAGACATGAACCCAGTTTCCAATTACAGTACTTTGCAATTCTTTCAAAAAAAAAAAGGGTTTCCCAATTACTAAATCTTTTTAGGTTTGAAGTGGATTGATAATTAAATTGACGAAAGAAAGGAAAGTGGAGCAAAAATTAGATTCAAGTATAGGTCAAGTAAAAAAGTAAAAGATAAAAATCAAATTCAGTGCAAGCCTGGGTTTCAAACGATTAGCAAAGGAACAACTTCTTCTTTCTTCAATCTAATATTCTTCTTCGAACATGGAATACTAACAAAATACAATTAGTAATTCATAAACATATAGTAAAATGAGATAGATATTTTTTGAGACGAGATTGAGAAATACATATTTGATTGAAGAAAGAAAACACAAAAAAAAAAGGACCAGGTTTCCTCAAAGAAAAGCAAAATGGGAAAATAGGGGAATAGTCTATACAAAAACCAACCCACCGCCCTTGGAGAACCATCCTTCTTCTGAGCAAAAATCTATACAAGATTAGCCCAAACCTCCAATATAGTAAAATGGGTTCAACGGACTATTTCTAATCTTTCATTTGCAAAGTAAAGCTAAAATTAGAATTGTCTACTAACAACCTTCCTATAGTTTGCCCACTATATTATTACTATATTATTGGATGTTCTCAATTAAACATGTGAAAATATATATATATATATATATAAGGTAATTAATAGAGAAACTTCTCAGTAGTATTTTCATACCTGTGCCAAAACAGAGAAGAGAAAGAAATGGTGTCTGACCTCGGTGGTAAAGGAACCACTATGGTAAAGGAACGAACATGGAAGAAAAATAAACTTGTGCAAACGGAGCCACTAGCATTTTGCAAGAATTAAAGATTTTGGGTGAAATCCTCTCTTATAAACACTTATTTGTATTGGGAGCATGCATACTTTCGAGTATGATATAATTCTATAAAATTTAGACTCCTGATAGATAGATAACACGTATTAGCATTAATTAAATGGAAGCATCAACAATAATCAATAAATCATTATGGAAAAAAAATTAAAAATTAAAGGAGCTGAGGCACACCATTGTGATGCAACATTGACAATCAAAAGACCCTTTCCCTTGTAGATGCTAAGATCAACATCCTGTCCCTTAGCATCCTGCAAATAAGATAAATTTTTATAAAAATTAAAAAATATATCTGTCAAATCCCAAATTGAATTAAAAATCGAAAAAAGGGAAAGAAAATGACAGGAACACAAATAATAAAAATAAAGGTGAATTTAACAATGAAATCTTGAACAAAAGTTTTCAATTGGCTTGTCATTGTATGATCATATTTCAAAGTGAAAAAACAAGGCCTTGAAACCAAAGAAATTGGCTTAGTTTTTTATGGTCTCAAAAGAGTTTGCTTATAATTCCAAGTGAAATGTTTTGTCAAAAAGGCTGAAGCTTGACGTGACGGTAGAGGAGCGGCAGCAGTGACCAAGACGAGCAGCAGCAGCGACGTACACGAATGATAGTAGCGACGTACACGAATGGTGATTAACAGATTAACTCCTCAGCAGTATTTTCATACCTGTGCCAAAAGAGAAAAGAGAAAGAAATGGTTCTTGATCTTGACGGTAAAGGAACGGTGGCTGGCTGGGCTGAAGTTGATGTGACGGCATAAAAGCGGTAGCAGCGACGTACTGAAAGGTGGCTAGCTAGTCATCAATGGCTGAAGCTTGACAACAGCAGAGTAGAGGTGGCAGTGACGTCAAGGAACGACAGCTGACAGCAGTGAAAGTTGAGGAGCAGCGGCCGGCAGCAGTGAAAGTCGAGGAGCAGGGGAGCGGCGGCAGCAACTTAAGAAGTGGTGTGTTTGATTAGGTAAGATTTAGGGTTTCTTATTTTTCATTTTATAGTATGAAAAATTATATAGTGTAATTGTCCGCATTGTAATTTAATAAAACAACAGACTATAAGTCGACACGTGGTCAAGTAAAATTATTATTATTAACAACGAATTACAAGTTGACATGTGGCTAAATAAAAAATATTATTCTCAAAACTATTAATACTATTATTATTATTATTATTATTATTGTCCACAAAGTAATTGTGTAAAATTTAATTAAATAAAAAAATTAATCAAATTCAAAATTTAAAAACACATGCATCAATAGTTTACACTCTAAACTTACAAATTTTAAGTTTAGAGCTCTTGAGTTCGAGTTCAAATTAAAACAAAATTAATATTATTTTTTTTCACTGATGCTTTAGTATCAATAATCATTGAGTTTTAAGCTACTGACACCTTCGTATCAATGATTTATGATACACACTTGTTAAAGGCGGAAAATGGTCCAAACGTACACCATTTTTGACACTTTTTACTAAGTGTCAGAGACAGTGTTAATAAATGTCATTTTTATAGTAGTGGCTGCTCCAGTTGATTCGGCTTCAGTTTCAGCTTCCTATCTTTCTTTCAATTTTTTTTCCAAAATAAAAAAGAAGTTAATTAGAAAATAATTCCTTTACCAGTTTAGCTCAAACTTCTGCGTAAATTAAGAAAAAAAAGTGCATATATGTTTGCCAGCTATAAAGAAATTAATTTCGTTGCTAGGATTTGAACCTAGAATTTAACCTAACGAATTTGATATTAATATGTAAAGGAGATTATATTTATGTAGCAAATAAAAGTTTGACTTTTTGCCAGTTTGCAATATTTTAAAATGTTAATTTTGTCTCAAATCTGTTAGTAATTAGGATATTGGTTTGGTTCAATTCTCCATATTCCACCATAAGTGAGGAGAGGAGGGAAAAAAAAAGGAAGCATTTGATTTCTGGATTAGGATTCTCTCATGATCTGATCATATTCCGAGCAAATAATTCAATTGTTGATTGGTAGTTAATAAATAAAAAAGTAAAAGAAGTTAAATCTTATCCCTACACTACCCACTAAATGACACATAAAAGAAGATCTTTAAAAGCTTAGTAGAGCTCAGATCATGAGAGGATCCTATTTTTTAATTTCTAGTAACACCACACCTACATAATAATGAAAATAAATTCAGCCATTGGGTATATGAATAAAAATTAAAATCATTTTGAGAAAAGGTTGGAGTATTGGCACCAATTCATTAATATTATAAAATCCCTCTTCTATACAATTATATTTAAGGACATACAAATAGAATTAACCCCACTTATATTTTCTCTTTCTCATAGTATGATTTTTTTTAAATAACAAATATAATTTGTTCCCAAGCAGCTCAAAGTCTAGATTTTTTTTTCTCTCTTTTGAAACTAAATAATTTAAAGTTTTTGTTTTATACACAAAAATAACTAAAGTTTTAAAAATCATTTACATAGTCTCCTTCAACAGGACAAGGATCTGAGTAAATGGTTGTTAGGTAAGATAAATAAAAAAAACACAAAATAAATACTAATTATTAATTCAGTGCTCAATAAAAACTAAACTCAAGATTAAATCCTAATCCTTTTCAACCTTTTTTTCACCTCACTATCAAGAATCCTGTAGGGTAATAACCTAGTTTTGACTTTGAATTAACGCTGGCCCTCTAAAGTCTTTTAAGTTGTTATCCTGTACACGTTCAAAAACAATTGAGTGATTGACATTAATTGGGCACGCGGAACTCTTAATTGGACATTAATTGAAAGAAAGATAGAGGATGTTTCCTTGCAAAATACGTACAATAATGTTGAAAGGGAAAGAGCCATTAGACTGGTATAATAATCCACAATTTCATAACTTAATACAAATGCTTTTATTCATGGGAAGACATATATGTAAGAGACACCTAATTCTATAACTTAATACAAACTTTCCGAGCTATGTAATAGTATTTTATTGTTTTTTAATACTTTGTGAAAGAATAATTTTAGGTTAAGACACACCTAATGGCTAATTCTATCTATCAATATATTTTAGTGAAACGAAACACAAATCGGATCTCTTAAATCTTTAAATCATTTTTTTTCATTAATTTAAAATGAAGCTTCTTTTTTCCATATATCATCCCCTCATTTTCAGTAGTAACACCTTGTAGCTAGACTTTGACACCTCAGTAGATTTTTTCCCACCTGTATATTAAATTACTAAATTACCCTTACATATTATTTCATTTCAATTTTATTCTCCTTATTTTTAAACTTAATTTCAAATCAATTTTTCCATAAAACAAACTCTAAATGTTGTTCTCATTAGCACGATTCCAACACCAGTGGTTCTCATTGATGCGATTCCAACATCAGTAATTTTCATCGACATGATTCTGACACCAGCCATTTTCATACACGTCTGTTCTTCTATCTTTGTGTTTAAAATATCCAAGAAAGGTGACATTTTCCTTTATGCATTGTTTATTTTTTGAGTTTTTCTTTACTCTATTACATGTAATTTTTCATTTTCTTCCTTTGTTCACAATGTGTTGGGGCTTTTACTTAGAATAAATTAATAGATGATGGGTCATGCGTGATTTATTTGCTTTTAGTCACTGTTTTTATTGCATTTTTTATTTTTTAGTTACTTTTCGTAGACATGCACGATCTGTTTGATGAAATTCCTCTAATAAAAATTGTCAAAGGCAGCAACAGACAAGTAACCAACTCCTGCATATTCCAACAATACATGTTTTTTAACAAATCATTTCAGCTTCACATAAATTTTAAAGGATTCACTTAAAGGTAACTAAAGAAAATTTAAACAATTGAGACTATTGTAATTTCTTCGAAACAAGGTATGTAATTAGAGGAACCCATAAGTTTATTAAACTAACAACTCATTTTGAAATAGGGTATTGTGTAACACCCTAGGCAAATCCCACATCAACAAAGCACGGGAGAGATGTTGGGTTTATAAGGGGTGATCCACACCCTAATTGGCAAGACGCATTTTATGGTGTATAGGCGCCTTAGAAACAAAACTGTATAGCCCAAAGCGAACAATATCTTACCAGGTCTAGACTGAGTCACAATAGATGGTATCAGAGCAGGTCCGTGTGTCATCTTGAACGATGGTGGGGCAAACCTCAGTGAGGACTCTGAGTCCCTAAGGAGGGGTATATGTAGCACCCTAGGCAAACCCCACATTGACAAAACACTGGAGAGATGTTGGATTTATAAGGGGTGATCCACATCCTAATTGGAAAGACATGTTTTGTGGTGTACTAGCACCCTAGAAACAAAATCGTGTAGGCCTTGTTAAAGCCTAAAGTGGACAATATCATGCTAGGTCTGAGTTGGGTCATGACAGGTAGCCCCCTATACAGCTTTAAGAGGTGGCCCCAATACAAACTCTCATGAAACTTATGGGGCGTTTACTAAACTAGAATTGAAATGGGCAGGAATCGAAATGAATAGGAATAAGAATGGGCTGAAATGGGAATAAGGAATGGAGAATAAGTTGTTTACTTGAACTATAGGAATCGAAATCAGAATGAGTTGGATTGCCATTAATGTGTTTATTTTGTCTTGGAATCGGAATCATAATGAATTAAATTGTAACAAATTACTAAAAAGTACTTAATGAATTATTATCATAATTATTATTTCATATTTTAATTATAGTGATTATTTATTCAAAAATTATTATTAACAATTATTGTCAATATTATATTAATATATTATAAAAATTTTTAATTAATTAATTATAATAATATGCTAATTAAGTATAATAATTGTTATAAAAATATATTAACTAATAATATTAATATTAATTATTTAATTATAATAATATATTAATTATTGTTATTATTTATTCAAAACTTATAATTATTAATATATTATTAACAATAATATATTAATATATTAATTAGTAGTAATAATTAACCAAAATCACAGAAACTGTTTGGGAGGGATACTGTTTGGGACAAATGCGTCGAAGGGACCAGGAATGACGAGCAGACATCTGATGGCGGGGTTCTGCGCACCGGTGTTTTCCGTTAAAGCCTGGCGCGTGGAAGAACAGGAGCAGAAACATCCTGCTCGTCCACGATGTTGTCGTCCGCGAGGCCAATTCCTATAAAAGGCATGAGGCCATTCCGGCTAGAGA
The DNA here is from genome assembly GCF_000493195.1 of Citrus x clementina. Lineage (NCBI taxonomy): Eukaryota > Viridiplantae > Streptophyta > Magnoliopsida > Sapindales > Rutaceae > Citrus > Citrus x clementina. Next base: position 11,997,799 of record NW_006262339.1, on the reverse strand, counting down.
CCGAGAGGCGAGGAGACCCGGTCGACGGCAGTTGGCAAGACGCGCTCTCCAGCACGAGAACCTAGGCACAACAGCCACGCTTTCCCCAGAACCGCGACGTAACACGCAAGATCTCACGGAGCCATGACAGCCACACTTTCCCCAGAACCGTGGCGTAACACGCAAGGTCTCACAGAGCCGTGGCAGCCACGCTTTCCCCTGAACCGTGGCGTAACACGCTAGATCCCATGTTTTGCCCATAACGCAGCAGTTGGAGTCCCATACCGTCTCGAAAAGAGCGGAAGACTGAGATTCAGAGGAAGCCTATAAAAAGGTAGCCAACGAAGGTAAAAGGGTTAGCATTTTTAAGATAAAAGAGAAAACCACAAAAAAGCCATAAGACCTGTGGCAAGCGTTCCCCGAACCTTCATATCTGACTTGAGCGTCGGAGGGTTTGCGCCGGGAGAACAACCGGCGTACTCTGACTTGTCTGTGTGTGCAGGGACATCCGGAGAAGAAGCATTACTAGGAGACCTCCTGGTCGTGGTAGAGTTGATCGAGCAGGGATCCTGGTCGTAGAACGAGGAGAACCGGAATCTCGCATCAACATTTTGGCGCCGTCTGTGGGGATCCAGAGCAAAAAGCTTCTGTCGGTAGCAAGAAGAGGGGTGGAGTAAGCGAAAGTCAATGGAGATAGGAGGAAGTAGCGCACAAGGGGGTGACATAAGGCTTAACGATTCCGTGACGCTGAGGGAGGTGATCAGCGAAGCACGGGAAAAAGTCATGTTCGACCGGATGGAGCGAATGGAAAAGCAGATGGAAACCTTGACAACCATCCTGCATGAGCTGCGGAACGAGCGAAGGGTAACCCAAGAGGGAAGGGTGAGAGGCGGTGGAGCGACACCAGGTACCGATAGTGCGGAGAGAAGTCGAACCGCTGGGAGATTTGGCGGTGAGAGAGGTAACGTACCTCTGCGGGGAGAATTTCATAGAGAAAGAGAGCAGTCCCCGGTAAGACAGACTTGTGACGGGGGCGACGGGGTGGTGAACACAGAGGAAACAGAACTGAGGCAACACTTACATGATGCAGAGCGAGAGCGGGATCAAGCTGCAGCGCGCGACCCTGGTCGCGCAGGACAGCTGGAGGAGGAAGTGCGAAGGCTAGCGCAAATAATTGATGACATGCAAGGGAGGAACAGAGCCCCTGGTTGGAGGATAATGCTGGACGGGGAATCACCGCTCGCAGCAGAGATCATGAGGGCAGTTATTCCAAGAGATTTCCGCCTCCCCGACCTCAGATACTCGGGAAGAACTGACCCGCTGGTGCACATAGAGCGCTTCAACGACTTAACGGGGGTCCAGGGATTATCTCCATCCCAAAGGTGCAGGGTGTTCCCACTATCCCTTGAGGGACGTGCACGAGAATGGTACAGGAAACTTCCTCGGGGCAGCATAAAAACCTTCGAGCAGATGTGCCAGGAATTCGCAGAGCAGTTTAGTGGGGCAATGTCGCCGGAAGATGACATGATGGAGCTGAAGAGCATGAAACAGGGGGAGCAAGAAACCCTTCGGGAATTCATCAAGAGGTTTCATCGGGCTGTCCTCGACTTGGGAGCCTTCAACCACCCTCAGGCGTTAAGGGGACTGAAAGAAGGGGTGAAGATAGGAAGGCTGTGGTACAATTTGAGAAGCCCAGCTATTCAAACGTATGCAGCCGCATACGAACAGGCTAAAAGAGACATCGAGATTGAGGAGGAGAAGGCTGCACGGATCAAGACAGACCAGTTGGAAGGGTTAGGGAGGAAAGAGAAGAAAGCATTACCAACTAATGGACCAAACAGGAGGAGGGACCACCAGATCTCCGGTAGTGGAGCAGGAGGTAGGGTAATTGCTTACCAGCCTCATCAGAGGCCGCCACAGTATCAGCGCAGCAGGGCGCCACCTCCTCGCTCCCCAGCTAGGGAGCCTTGGAGAAGACATGATTCGGCATCCGGCGACCTTCATCAACATTCCCACGGTAGCAGGACGAGCAGACCAGAAGCACTCCCACCGCCCCCAACTCACAGTGGGGCAAACAGAGAAAGAGCAGTGCATCTGGTCGACCAGAACCAGGACTATGGGCGGTACACTCCCTTGAAGATGCCCCTGGATGAGGTGTACGAGGCCATAAAGGGTCGAGGGCTGCTGCACCTCCCCACACCAATAACAAAGCTACCCAACAGGAGGGATAGAGGACGTTATTGTAAGTTCCATGGCACCCATGGCCATACCACAGCAGAGTGTAGAGATCTCAAGACCCAGGTCGAAGATTTGGTGAGAAATCGGTACCTGGACGAGTTTATGGATGGGACTTTCCCGATGGTGGCCACCATGGATGAAGGGGAGCAGAGTGATGGAATCTTGAGACGCGAGCCGCCCGCAGCGAGGGTGATAGCTGGGGGCCCAACGTTGGCTGGAGATTCGAACAGATCGAGAAAAAATTATGCCAGATACGCCATGACCAGTAAAGAGATACTCTTCAACACCCCAGCAGCCAAACGAGCAAGGGTCAGGCAAGTGCCAATCATGTGGACGGATGAGGATGAGGAAGGGATTCTATACCCCCACGAGGACGCTTTAGTCATCAAGGCCACGATCGCTAGCAAGAAGTTTGACCGGATACTGGTTGATACGGGGAGCTCAGTTGATGTGCTATTTAAATCAACTTTGGAAGAGATGGGAATAGCCGACCGGAAGTTGGAATACACCAACACCTCCTTGAAGGGGTTCGGAGGAGGGAAGCTGGTCCCTCTGGGCGTGGTCGAACTGCCTATCACAATCGGGAGCCCCCCGTCAGAAAGAACAATGATACTGGACTTCGTCGTAGTGGACGAGGAAGGTCCTTACCAGATGATCCTGGGTCGGCCATTTTTAAGGATGAGCAAAGCGGTGCTGTCCAACCATTATCTGTCTCTAAAGTACCGGGTGAATGGGGTAGTCGGAGTGGTACGAGGAGACCAGAGGATCGCAAGAAGCTGCTACTCCTCGGCAGCAAGGGAGGCGATGCAGATAACATCCCTCGATACCCGAGTGGAAAACAAGACTGGCAGACAAGAACCCGTAGAGGATCTGGAAACAGTAAGCATGGGACCGGAGAACCCGGGAAAGACGATCAGAATCGGGTCGAGACTTGAGGGAGAGCAAAAGCAGGAGTTGGTGAAATGCTTACAGGCTCATGCCGACGTGTTTGCCTGGACACATGAGGACATGCCAGGGATTGACCCAGAGGTAGCATGTCATAGGCTGGCAATAAAGAAAGGTGCTCGGGCAGTAAGGCAGAAGAGGAGGTGCTTCAACCAGGAGAGGTATGAGGCTGTAAGTGATGAGGTGGAGAAGCTTCTGAGAGCAGGGTTCATTCGGGAAGTTAATTACCCAGAGTGGATATCGAACGTGGTGTTGGTAAAGAAGGCGAACGGCAAGTGGAGGATGTGTGTGGATTTCACAGACCTCAATAAGGCGTGCCCAAAAGACAGCTTCCCTTTACCAAAGATCGATCAGCTAGTAG
>NW_006262339.1:11950173-11987666 GCF_000493195.1 Citrus x clementina | reverse complement strand
TTATAAGTAACTATCGCGTCTTCTTGTCCCGTGTCGCGGGAAGTGAACACCCCAGGAAACTACAGCACAAACAGACACTTGGTTAGAGACAAACCAATACAGCAGGAACAATTATGGATACAAGACATCTAAAGCGAGCAGGCAACCTGGGACCGTGAAACGGGGTGGGACGCGACAATCCTTCCCGTCTATTTGTGCAACTTGACCCCAGGGACCCCCAGCAAAAAAGAATTTCCTCTTCCAAGTCCCACCACCACCAGTTGGAAGATCAGTTATGGGTTTCCTGCTCTTGGTACCAGATTGGAAGTAGTACCAGCCGGCATCTTTAGGGCTGCTCTTCAGCTGGTACAGATGCTTCACCTCATCAACCGTGGGCTCGCTTTGGCAACATCTGTCCCACAATATGAACAGACCAGAGAGCACTCTCCACCCGTTGGGGTTCAGCTGACCAGGAGCCAGATTTAGCCCGTTAAGTATCCGGGCAAAGTAAGGCTGCAAAGGACACCTCAGCCCATACTTAAAGCTCTCCAGATACAGGGTAACGTATCCCCTGGGAGGCCGGCTAGGTGTATCCTTTTTTCCTGGGATCCTAAGAGGTATCTCACCAGGAATACTATACCTAAGTCGGAGGTCATTGAGCTCGTCAAACGTGGTCGTACACGACATGTAGTCAATGGCATAATCACGCGACAAGGCTCTACCCCCTACTGTACCCCGTTCTTCTGGTCGTGATGCTCCTGATGGGGACGCCTCACTAGAATCATCCCCTTGACCCTCACTCAAAGTGTTCTCCGATCCAGAAGACCCTTCTTCATCGCTACTGTCGCTCGAGGAGGTTGTTTGGGGAGACATCCTCCTAGCGCTAGTACCAACACTAGACCTAATGGGCTCTAAGGGGATCCCGGGATCAAAAGCAAAATCAGCGGGCAGACTAGGCAAAAAACCTAGTTCGTCGTCACCAACCTCAACGACCTTCTCCTTACCCTTCGACATATCCTAAGTTCTAACCAAAACACCACCGCCAACTACAACCTCAAGCAAAGCAGAGAGAAAGGAGATTACCTACAACTAACCGATACCAAAAAAAAAAAAAAAAAAATAGAAAAAATACCTGAAGCAGGGACTCGGTCAGAGAGAGACAGGGATGACAGCTTTGGCGCCGAGGTTCATTCGCCGGAGAGACAAGAATGGAGAAAATGACGAGTTCGTGTTTGAAGATTTTGGGTTTCCTTACTGAGAAGCAAACTCTTGGGCTGCCAGCATTTAATGACGCATATTCCGAGAATCCCGTAACCGTCGGTTTGAAATTCAAATGGAGGGGGGGATTTCTGCCACGTCACCTCGTCCGCAATTAAATGCGACATGACTCCTGGCAGCCTTTTCCAAACCCACGCGAGCGAGTACTATCGAGTTTCTACTGCTGGTCCACTACATTACCCAACACCAGAAACTGGGGGACCGGTGTTTGGGAGGGATACTGTTTGGGACAAATGCGTCGAAGGGACCAGGAATGACGAGCAGACATCTGATGGCGGAGTTCTGCGCACCGGTGTTTTCCGTTAAAGCCTGGCGCGTGGAAGAACAGGAGCAGAAACATCCTGCTCGTCCACGATGTTGTCGTCCGCGAGGCCAATTCCTATAAAAGGCATGAGGCCATTCCGGCTAGAGACCGAGAGGCGAGGAGACCCGGTCGACGGCAGTTGGCAAGACGCGCTCTCCAGCACGAGAACCTAGGCACAACAGCCACGCTTTCCCCAGAACCGCGACGTAACACGCAAGATCTCACGGAGCCATGACAGCCACACTTTCCCCAGAACCGTGGCGTAACACGCAAGGTCTCACAGAGCCGTGGCAGCCACGCTTTCCCCTGAACCGTGGCGTAACACGCTAGATCCCATGTTTTGCCCATAACGCAGCAGTTGGAGTCCCATACCGTCTCGAAAAGAGCGGAAGACTGAGATTCAGAGGAAGCCTATAAAAAGGTAGCCAACGAAGGTAAAAGGGTTAGCATTTTTAAGATAAAAGAGAAAACCACAAAAAAGCCATAAGACCTGTGGCAAGCGTTCCCCGAACCTTCATATCTGACTTGAGCGTCGGAGGGTTTGCGCCGGGAGAACAACCGGCGTACTCTGACTTGTCTGTGTGTGCAGGGACATCCGGAGAAGAAGCATTACTAGGAGACCTCCTGGTCGTGGTAGAGTTGATCGAGCAGGGATCCTGGTCGTAGAACGAGGAGAACCGGAATCTCGCATCAACAATAATAATACATTAATTAATTATAATAATTATATTAATAATTATTATAATAGTATTTTAATTAATTATAATAAAATATATTAATATATTAATTAATAGTAATAATTATATTACTTAATTATAATAATTATATTAATAATTATTATAAAAAATAAATAAATAAATTATAACAATATATTGATTAATTATAAATGAGGACAAAGTGGCATTTTTCATCTTGGGGGAGGGCAAAATGGTTAGCCCCAGGATTGGGAGACTGATTCCCACCCTCTTCTTTGGGAATGAGTCTCCCATTCCTCATTTACATTGTGGTGGGCCCCACAATTCTGATTTCGGTTCTCGACTCTATTTGTGGGGAAAACGCTGTCAATGATTTCAATTTCGGATTTTGATTCCCTAATCCAGAAAGTAAACGCACCATTAATATAATAGCAAAGTTCATGTGCAAATCATAGACTTATAGAATGCAAAATTAATGAACATACTTTTTATAAAAGCTTTGCATATTCATCATGCTTATGCTAATGAACTTTCACACATACATATGCCCATGTATATAATCATATCCGTACATATCAAAAATAGGTTTTTCAAACATGTCAAATATATACATATTGTTTATTGTGATCTATTTAGAAGTCTAGTTTACTTACCTCTTGACATCCACATGTAACAAATGCGTATTGATATCATCGAACTAAAAATCATTAATATAACTCTCATAAGATATAATCAAGTCCTAATCATAATTCCAACATCCTCAAATTTCTCATTTTAAACATCTTCTAAAGTCAACCTCAAACACTCTCAATATTTGATCTCAAAATAGAACAACCCATGTTCTCCGATTTTTAATAAATTATTACCTTATTGGAGAAATCCCAAATTTTCAAGAGCATATGCTGACATACTAGAAATTCATTGATTAAAATTTCATAGCTTAATTCTTTCAAAAAATATTGAAACTAATTTATGTTTCAAACATCATCAATTCTATCAAACAATTTATTGTTTTATCATAAAATCATGAAAATTTCCAAAATCACACTAGACATATATAAAAATCGTTGATCCAAGTTTCATAATTTTTGAAGAAGTCTAGTTATGGTAAAATAATTTTGTAATTCATGTTCTTCGCTGAAATTAGAAATTTCAAGGTTTTCAAACTTGAGTTTAAAAAATCGTAATTAATTGAAATCTTATCCGATTAGCTTGAAACAAGTTCCAAAACATTCTCGAAGATATATAGTTTAACATATCCAAAATCCAGAATCAAAATCAATTTGTACAAATTACTATGATTTTCAAAATAACATACCATTAACATATTTTCTATAAAATCTTAAGTTCTACTTCTCTTACCACTATCTAATCATGCTTCTCTATAGCAATTAACAAGGATAAAAAATTGAACTTTATCTCCAATTCTCTCTCGGCACAAATCCAATACAAAAGACACTACTTTGATCTCATTTATTGCTCATAGCTATATGAAGAAAAAGACTTTCTTCTTCTCCTTTACTTTTCTCTTTTTCTTCTTCTCCTTTACTTTTCTCTTTTTCTTCTTTCGTTCTTTTTTTTTTAGCTGATCTCTCTCTCTCTCTCTCTCTCTCTCTCTCTTATTAATAATAGAGGAAAGCCATCTTATTCTTTTTATACTAGGGTACAAAAATATTAATAAATTAAAAATACTAAACTACCCTTAAGAGAATTGGGTTGTTACATGATCTAGCCCAGACCTGGCAAGATATTTCTACTTTAAGGCCCACGTGGTTTTGTTTCTAGGGCAACCATACACCCCAAAACGCATCTTGCCAATTAGGGTGTGGATCACCCCTTATAAACGCAACATCTCTCATATGTTTGGTCAATGTGGGATTTGCCTAGGGTGTTACATACACCTCCCTTAGGAACTCAACGTTCTCACTGAGGTTTGCCGTTTGCCTCCATCATTCAAGAGGACACACGGACCCACTCTGATACCATCTGTTCTGTCCCAACCCAGATCTGACAAGATATTGTCAGGTTTGGGCCTTAACAAGACCCACACGGTTTTGTTTCTGAGGCGCCCATACACCCCAAAAACTTGTCTTGCCAATTAGGATGTGAAATGATTGACACTAAAAAGTGTACATTTAATAAGGATAAAATTATTAGTTTTTCACTAATTGTGTCGATTAATGCACTCATTATTTTTAAATTATTTTAATACTCCCCAAATATATTTTATATTAAATTAATTTGCAATATGTTAATTTTTATCTTGTAAATATTTTTCAGGAATAAAGATGGAATTGGAGTTAAAAGCGGAAACAAAGAAGGACAGCTGGAGTAATTTAGAATTCATCAATCGAGGAGATGTTATTAAAAATAAAAAAATAAAGAAAAAAAAAGGATTGGCAAGCATGTTGGTGATGGGCCTCCATTTCAATTAACATATATATAATATAAAAATAAAATATTAATATTAATATTAATAAAATAAAATAAAAGAATATGCTTCCCTTGCCTATAAAATACAAGGGGATGCAAGCCATTGGGGACGGAGCCGAGTTCTGAGAGAGAGTGATAGCCAAGAGTGTAGCTGAAGAATTTCTTTCTTTCTTTATTTCTTTTCTTTTCTTGTTTCCGTTTGTATCAATTTTCTTTGTAACATATTTCAAAAGTATATCAAATAAAAAGAGTGTTGTGTTTTCTTTCAATATGAGTGGCTAATTTTATTAAGTTGAAGTGAAGGGTGAAGCTCAATGTTTCAAACTATTAAATTTATTATTTTCTCAAATGAGTTTTTAGGTTTATTTTATTATTTTCTAGTAATTTTTATGTCATGTTAATTTATGAATTTCTTTGAATTTGTATGGTATTTTGACATAATGTCGACACATTAATATAGTGTGGCACATTAAGTACTTTATTCCATATTTATCCACACACATAAAATTAAATGATATAATAATTAACTAGTAAAAGTGAGGCAAAATATAAATGAGAGAGTATTAAAATTATAGTTTGAATACTGAGAGTAGATCCCGTAACCTTAACATATTTTTAAATTGTTTTCAAATAATTTATTTTCGCCACAATTGTTTTCTTTGTTTAAAAAATTAACAACTAGATTTTAAAATTTCCTGTGGTTCAACCCTAAACTCACCAGGTTATTTTATAACTAGACATTCTTATACTTGGGAGTAATACGCTTTTAAGCCATGTTAGTTTATCGTTACTATATTTTATTTAAATATTTTTTTTGTTGTTACTATCTTTCCGTGATTCTATTTTATTTTCTTTTTATAAAACTTTAGTTAGTGCCCCTCCTCTTTTTAAACTTTAACATTATCTATAAAATTTGTGAGAAACTTCATTTTAGCCCAGAAACCTTGCAAATCAGTCCCCAAATCGAATTTATTTCTTTAAATTTCTGCAATTTACTTTCCGCATTTATTTTAAATGGTCGGTTCTACCGCCTAGAATTTTAATTTCAGTTTGTTAATTTATTTATATGGTCGGTTTTACTGCCTATCATTTTAATTTCAGTTTATTTATTTTTGTACATTAATTTATTTAATTTTATGTTTTATTATATGGCTGGTTTTAAAATACCACCTAAATTGTTTCTTTTAATTTATTTGTTTATGGCTGGTTTCACTGCCTAATTTATTTATTTTATTTATTTTCAGTTTGTTTATTTTTATTTCATATTTTTGCTTATTTAATTTCCAGTTTATTTTTATGTTCTACAATTTTCATTTAGCGTTTTATGTATCATTGGTTTAGCACACATCATTAGCATTGCATGTGTTGTTGGTCTCGTACAAATAGTGGCAGATTAATTAGTAGATCACCTTCACCACCCTTAGATATAGGAGCTGAAAATTTTTCGGAGCACGAAAATGACCAAGCCTTGCAAAATCTTCATGAACAGCTTAGGACCCTTAGAGACTTCATGCATCCCACTAGAACAAGATCACCATCATGCATAGTTTTCCCTCCTGATGCATCACGTTTTAATTTCAAACCTTGTATCATTCAACTTCTTCCTACTTTTCATGGTTTTGAGTTTGAAAATCCATATTTGCATTTAAGGGAATTTGAGGAAGTCTGTAACACATGTACTGATCAAAATTGTAGCATGAATATAATCAGGCTTAAGTTTTTTCCTTTCTTACTTAAGGATAAAGCTAAAACTTGGCTAAAAATTCTTAGGTCAGGATCCATCAAAACTTGGGATGAAATGCAAGTACAATTTTTGAAAAAATTCTTCCCACCCCACATAACAAATTCTTTCAAAAGACAAATCACCACATTCACTCAAAAATTAGGAGAAACCCTCTACCAATGTTGGGATAGGTTTAAAGAACTACTTAACATTTGCCCACACCACGGTTTTGAAACATAGAGATTAGTGTCTTATTTCTACGAGGAATTAACATCCCAAGGTAGACAAGTCATTGAAATGATGTTTAATGGTGAGTTTAGGGATAACAGTCCTGAAGATGCATTAGACTATCTTGACTATATAGCAGAGAATGCACAACACTGGGATACAGTTGGTTCTTATGAGTCATCAAGTAAACCTCAGTCATCTCCATCTGGTGGAGGCATGCACAACCTTAGGGAAGACCATGATTTTCAAGCCAAATTTGCATCATTAGCTAGAAAAGTCGAAGCATTAGAGTTGAAAAAGAATGATCATGTAAAGTCTGTTCAAAATATTTCATGTTATGTTTGCGATTCTACTGACCATTCTATGCAGGACTGTCCAACTTTGCCAGCTCTGAGAGAAAGTTTGCATGAACAACTAAATGTTGTTGACAATTTCAAAAGGCCAAATTCAAATCCATACTCCCAAACTTACAACTCTGGTTAGAGAAACCACCCGAATTTCAGTTGGAGAAATGACAATCATGCACAGCCTTCACAACCAGTTCTTCAATGTCAAAATTTCCAAAACCCCCAGAGTTACTCACCATATGTCCCACCATCAAGAAAAACTCTGAAAGACACATTGCATTTGTTTATTGAAAAACAAGAGTCGATTAATAACCAAACAATGCAAACCTTAACCAATTTGACAGAAACTATCTCCAAACTTACATTTGCTCTGACCATGCATGAAAAAGGAAAGTTTCCTGCTCAACCTGAACCAAACCCCAAGAGTCAACAACATCCTCAAATGGGAAATTCAGGAAACCAAAATATAAATCAAGTCAAATCGGTTATAACCCTTTGTGGTGGTAAAGTGGTCGAAAAACACATTGTGGACCCTCATGAAACTAGTAAAGATTTAATTTCAAAAAATAGGGAAGAGTCTTTCGAACCTTTAACCCATGAAGAAATAACCAACTCTCCCCTTCTACCCTTATTTCCTCAAGCACTAATCAAGCCAAAGAAATCAAAGCACAGTCTAGAAATTTATGAAGTTTTTAAACAAGTGAAGGTCAACATTCCTTTGCTGGACACCATTAAACAAATATCTTCTTATGCTAAATTTCTGAAAGATTTGTGCACGGTGAAAAGGAAACATAAAGTGCAAAAGAAAGCGTTTCTAGTAGTACAGGAAAGTTCCATTCTCTCAACCAATAGTGCTTTGAAATACAAGGATCCTGGTTGTCCAACTATTTCTTGCATTATTGGGGATCATAAAATTGGACATGCTCTACTTGATCTTGGTGCTAGTGTTAATTAGCTTCCTTACTCAATGTACCAACAACTCAATCTCAATGAGTTAAAACCAACTTCTACCACTCTTTTACTTGCTGATAGATCGATTAAAGTTCCAAGAATAATAATTGAAGATGTATTAGTCCGAGTCGATAAATTCATATACCCTATGGATTTTATTGTTTTGGAAACGGAACCAATTGCTAATGAATGCAAACAAATTCCTATTATATTGGGTCGACCATTTTTAACTACTACTAATACTTTAATTAATTGCAGGAATATAAAGTAATGAATTTATCTTTCGGCAACATGACATTAGAACTCAATGTGTCCAACATGTGTAAACAACCCCACCACCAAGAATATGATGATAATGAGAATGAGAAGATTGATCTTATCAAGCCAATCATTGAGGAACACATTCAGGATGAGAATTTTACAAACTTTATGGAAATTTATTTTGCTGGTTCTTTTGGATCAAGTAAAGAATTAAATTATAATACTGCTAACATATGTTCTACACTTGATTCTATGCAGGTACCTACAGGTGACGATGGCCAATCGAACTTTAAAGATACGGTACAACCTGAAGAATCAAACGAAGAGGAAGCACCAGAGCTCGAATTAAAGCCCTTACCAGAAGAATTGAAATATGCTTATCTTGGAGAGCAGAAGACAAATCTGGTGGTAATTTCTTCCCAGCTCATGCATGATCAAGAAAGTAAGTTGTTATTTGTACTCAAAAGGCATAAAACTGCATTTGGTTGGACCTTAAAAGACATAAAAGACATTAATCCTTTAATTTGTACACACCGAATACACTTAGAGGAAAATGCCAAAACAACCCGTCAACCACAAAGAAGACTAAACCCTCATATGGAAGAAGTGGTAAAGAATGAGGTCCTTAAACTACTAGATGTAGGAATTATCTATCCTATCTCTTATAGTAAATGGGTAAGTCCAACACAAGTAGTGCCAAAGAAATCTGGAATAACCGTTGTAAAAAATGAAAAAGGTGAACCAATCCCAACACAAATTCCATCTAGTTGGCGCATGTGCATTGATTATAGAAAATTAAATGATGCCACTAGAAAATATCATTTTCCCATTCCATTTTTAGACCAAATTCTCGAAAGAGTAGTTGGACATCCTTACTATTGCTTTCTTGATGGCTACTCTGGCTATTATCAAATCCCTATAGACTTAGAAGACCAGGAAAAGACCACATTCACATGCCCATTTGGAAAATTTGCATTTAGGAGAATGCCCTTTGGACTTTGTAATGCTCCTGCAACATTTCAAAGGTGCATGCTAAGCATTTTTAGTAATATGGTTGAAAATTGTCTAGAGGGTTTTATGGATGATTTAACTGTATTTGGTAATTCTTTTGATACATGTCTTGATAATCTAGAAAAAATTTTGGAAAGGTACAAAGAAAAATGACTAATTTTAAATTGGAAAAAATGTCATTTCATGACCACTTCTGGAATTGTCTTGGGCCATGTTGTGTCTTCAAAAGGAATTGAAGTTGACAAAGACAAAGTTGAAGTCATTTCAAAATTACCCTCACCAAAGACAATTAAAGAAGTCCGTTCATTTTTAGGACACGCAGAATTTTATAGGAGGTTTATAAAAGACTTTAGTGTCATATCTAGACCACTTTGTAACCTCATAATAAAAGACAAACCTTTTGAATGGACTAAAGATTGTCAACAAGTTTTTGAAAAAATAACTACTCTTTTGACATCAGCTTTAATAATGCAACCCCCTGATTGGTCTTTACCTTTTGAGCTAATGTGTGATGCTAGTGATTATACCGTTTGCATTGTTCGAGGTAAAAAAAAAAAGAAGGTAAGCCCTTTGTCATCTATTACGCAAGTAGAACTTTCAATAGTGATCAAATGAATTACACTATAATTGAGAAAAAACTACTTGCTGTAATATTTGCATTGAATAAATTTCGTTCGTATTTGAATAGTGATCAAATGAATAACTACTCTTTTGACATCAGCCCTAATAATGCAACCCCCTGATTGGTCTTTACCTTTTGAGCTAATGTGTGATGCTAGTGGTTATACCGTTTGCATTGTTCAGGGTAAAAAAAAAAGGAAGGTAAGCCATTTGTCATCTATTACGCAAGTAGAACTTTCAATAGTGATCAAATGAATTACACTACAATTGAGAAAAAACTACTTGCTGTAATATTTGCATTGAATAAATTTCGTTCGTATTTAATTAAACTACTTGCTGTAATATTTGCATTGAATAAATTTCGTTCGTATTTGAATAGTGATCAAATGAATAACTACTCTTTTGACATCAGCCCTAATAATGCAACCCCCTGATTGGTCTTTACCTTTTGAGCTAATGTGTGATGCTAGTGGTTATACCGTTTGCATTGTTCGGGGTAAAAAAAAAAGGAAGGTAAGCCCTTTGTCATCTATTACGCAAGTAGAACTTTCAATAGTGATAAAATGAATTACACTACAATTGAGAAAAAACTACTTGCTGTAATATTTGCATTGAATAAATTTCGTTCGTATTTGAATAGTGATCAAATGAATTACACTACAACTGATAAAAAACTACTTGCTGTAATATTTGCATTGAATAAATTTCGTTCGTATTTAATTAGTTCATCCACTATTGTTTATTCTGATCATGTTGTTGTGAGATATTTAATGTCAAAACAGGATGTCAAACCAAGGTTGATACGATAGATTTTGCTACTTCAAGAATTTAACTTGACAATCAAGGACAAAAAAGGCGTTGAAAATGTTGTTACAGATCATCTTTCAATACTTACGAATGAGTCTTCAATTGAAACAACACCCATCAATGATTCTTTCCTTGATGAATTTTTATTTTCTATAAACAAAATGCCTTAGTATGCTAATATTGTTAATTATCTTTCAACAGGTGAAATTCCATGTGACTGGAGTTCCCAGGACAAGAAGAAATTCTTAACAAAAGTGAGAAGCTTTTACTGGGATGATCCATACCTGTTTAAGTACTACTCTGATCAAATTTTTTGAAGATGCATACCAGACGACGAGGTAAGTAGGGTCTTTCAATTTTGTCATTCTGAAGCATGCGGTGGCCATTTTTCTTGAAAAAAGACAGCTGTAAAAATATTACAGTGTAGATTTTATTGGCCTACATTATTTAAAGATTCACATGCATTCTGTAAAGTGTGTAAGAATTGTCAAATGGTATGGTCTATTTCAAAGCGAAACATGATGCCTTTAAACCCCATCCTTGTCATTGAAATATTTGATTGTTGGGGAATTGATTTTATGGGCCCTTTTCCATCATCATTTGGATTTGTATACATTTTGGTTGCTGTTGATTATGTTTCAAAATGGATCGAGGCAATTCCTTGTCGGCACAATGATCACAAGATTGTGATTCGCTTTTTAAAAGAAAATATTTTGAGCAGATTTGGAATACCTCGAGTCATTATCAGTGATAGGGTAAGCATTTTTGTAATAAGCTACTTTAGTCCTTAATGAAGAAATATAGAATTACACATAAAGTTGCTACCCCTTATCACCCTCAAACAAGTGGTCAACTTAAATTAGCAAATAGGGAGATAAAATAAATTTTAGAAAAGATAGTTAATCCAAACCGTAAATATTGGTCTCTTCGACTAACTGATACACTTTGGGCATATCGTACTGTTTTTAAAACATCTTTAGGAATGTCACCTTATCGGCTTGTTTATGGAAAATCTTGCCACTTACCAGTTGAACTTGAACATAAATCATTTTGGGCCATTAAAGCTTTTAATTCAAATCTTGATGATGCTGGTAATGTGCGTAAATTGCAATTAAATGAACTTGAGGAATTAAAGAATAATGCATATGAGAATTCCAGAATTATTAAGGCAAGAACCAAATTTTTTCATGGCAAAAGAATTTTTCGGAAAACATTGGTCAAAAAGTGTTGCTTTATAATTCTCGTCTTCATTTATTTTCAGGAAAATTAAAGTCAAAGTAGAATGGTCCATTTGTTGTAAAAAATGTATATCCATATGGAGCCGTAGAAATTGAGAATCCAAATTATGGTGCCTTATTTAAAGTTAATGGTCAAAGATTGAAACCATATCTGGAATACCAACCGCGTGAAGCAGATACCGAAATCAATTTGAGTGACCCACCAAATTTTAATTAAGCTTTTTTCATTTCAACTTTTTGTGAATTTGATTTACTGTTACTTTATCGTTTGAATTGTTGATTTTTTCCTTTTCCTTATGTCTTGAATGGAGTGCATTGCATTGTTTTTAATTGTGTGTTGTTTGACAATTGTGCTTTAGCTCACCAAATTGTTATACTTATCATGAGTACCTCCATGAGAAGTATCATTTTCGAACATTTTAAAGAACTTTTACATGTAAAATTTCACTTGAGGAAATTGCTCAGATTTTGTAAATCACATCCCATTTGGGATCTACAACAACCAGAGTTGGTATACCACGTGAAAGATCTAGAAAGACAACTCAAGAAAATAGATGATGGTATTTATAATCTGCAATTGGAACTGGAGGTAAATTCAATAAAAGGACGAAGGTGAGTAATATTCCTTGTGGGTTTTTGTTTTATTTTGTTGTTGTTCTTCACTTTTGATTTGATTTTGCAGATTTGATTCGTTTTGTTTTGATTCACTCTCCAATATAAATGGCGGATAACAGTACTTTGTGACATTTTAAGTTGGTATTCTCAGTTTTCCACAATAACTGAAACCTCAATGTCAAGCATGGAAGAAATACAACGAAAATTGCATCAACATTTTCCTTCTCTCCCTCAAAATGCTCTTAAGAAGATTTACAAAACTCGTTGTGAACGACTGCGTTTGTTAATGATCAATGGGATTCTTGCTGACATTCGCCGGTTAATTGAAGCAAAGGTCCGACTGGCATGTGAGTTTTCTGATCCATTCATTTCCTACATGCCTGGTTTTGGTAAAAGTACATTTGCTAAGAAAAGAAGAGCTAAGAGACTTGGCTCTAAATGTCCTAACTATGTAAGACTTGCTTGTAGAAAACCATGTTGTAAAACTTTAGGAATGGTTTCTGTAAATCATGAAGATAAAATCAAATTCGTTAAGGATGGCATAAGTAAAGAATCGTTGGATGATATCTTACGATCTCTTGAGACACATCCGAGCGGATATGTTCAATGTGAAATTCAAAATTTGTGGAAGTTGTTCCTAAAAGACCCTATTTGCCAGTTTATAAGAAAACTGGATGGGAAGCCTATCCTCGACCCACAGAGGGCGTTCAAGCCGTTACTGGATGTAAAACCAGAGGAAGATGTAAGCCACAATCACAACTACTAGTAAATATCCTTTTATTTTATTGTTCTTTTATATTTTGCATTATTATTATTATTGTGTGTCTTTTTTATATCTAATCACTGTTTGCTTTTTCTTTTTACTATATGCCTTTGAATTATTAAGCTAAAAGCTTCACGCGTCATTTGATAAACACACCACCCCATTTACAAATGTATATCATTATGTCCGTCACCAAGATCTTTAAATAGGACCTCCTTTTCAAGCACTCACAAATTGTTTCTTTTTATAATTTTTCTAATGGCAACAACTTCAAGCAAACAATTAAAGAACATTTGTGTGCTTTCTGGATTTCGCTATGGAAAGTATAAGGAGTTCGTTCAGGCAGCGATAGATCTTGGTCGTGTTATAGTAGAGAAGAAACTACATCTTATATATGGAGGAGATGACCGAGGGTTATCAAAGCTTGTCTCTGAAGCTGCTTTCGTTCGAGGAAGCCAAGTGCTAGGAATCATTCCAAAAACCTTAAAACCTTTAGGATGTCTACCAGACCCACCAACTGGAGAAGAGTTAGTTGTCTCAGGTATGCAAGAAAGAATATTTGAAATGTTAAATCATGTTGATGCTTTCATTTTCTTGCCAGGAGATCTTGCAACTTTAGAGGCGCTAATTACATTTGCTTCTTGAACTCATCGGTTTGTTAAATGTTAATAACTTTTATGATGGCTTAATAACATTTCTTAATCATGCAATTAAAAATTATTTCATTCCACCCTCAGCGAAAAAACTCTTCATTTGTGCTCCTACTGCTAATGAGTTACTTGATCTTTTGCAAGCTTACAAATTAGAGCCAGATCCCATGACTTTGGCGTTAGATTGGGCAACTGATGACGATGGCAGTAACTCTCGTAAAAATTATAAATTAGATTTAACTCTCTGTTTGTAAATATTTTCAGCAGTGGCCGGGTGATATCTTCTAAACTCTACTTCTTTCTTTAGACATTGAGGACAATGTCTCCTTCAGGTTGGGGGGAGGGAATAGTCGACAATTGTGGAATGTCTCAGTCCTGGTGATGTTTTTACTAATTTGTGTTGTAAAGACTAACTTTAGATAAAAATTTGAGTCGAAGATATCAAAATATAGAATGTAGTATCTCTAGAAACGCATCTTCTTAATTTTAGTGTTTTGTTCTTAAAAAAAAAATTGTTTTCTAACTTTTTGTTTTTTGTCTTTTTCTCTTTTTCTCTTAATCATCTCCCTTAAGTTTCTGTAATCAGTCCAGATTGTTTTTAGTGTTTCTTTAACAAAAAAAAAAGAGTTTTCTTTTTCAATATGATCTTTTAACATTGGATAACATGATGATTTTCAAATTTTGGTATTTGTATTATCGTTGGCCTGGAGTTATGTTACACTATGTTTTCCCCGTTGCATGTTGAAACATAAATTGAGAAATTTGATGAGTAAATTTGATTAAGCTATTTGGATGAATGTACATGTTATGAAAAGTTCAAGCGAGTTTTTGAGCCTATTATCCTTGGAGAGTAACCATGTTTGCCTATACAGCTTCACAATTTATTGTACAAGATCTCAATATTTTTTATTAAAAAAAAGAGTGAAAAAAAGAAAGTTTGTGCAGCTGCATCTAAAAGTCCATTGAACTAGTAGATATGAAAGATTATTTAGAGCTCTAAAAAATGACAGAAGGCTATCTTTGATTTGTTTAAGCCTTTTGTATCAAACTCTATTATAAAGAGTCCATAGTTAACCCCTTTGAGCTTTTGAAAAAAAAAAACTTTTCCTTTGATAACCTATTATATTATCCCACTCCAATGTGGAGTATCACCTTATATATTATGTTTTCCACCACCCAATTATGTTTGAAAATAGGGATGATTATGTATTTCTAATAATGGTGTTATGAAAAAAAAGAGAGGATATGTATATAAAAATAAAAATGAAAAAAAAAACAAAAAAAGAGAAAACAAATCCAAGAAAAAAAAAGAATCTTGTAATCTCCAAAAAGTCCCTTATTTTTTAAACATATATTTTTGTTTTCCCTATTACCTTTTTTGTTAGCGATAATCTTAGCCTACGTTACGTCCTAATAAAAGTCCTTCTCGATTTTTCGGAACTATAGTCTGAAGTAAAAGCTGGTAATATGGACTAAAAGATGTGGTGATGCATAAAAATAAAAATAAATTTTGCTAGTAATTCCTTGGACTTGAGATCATTTTATTTTTAAGCTGTAGACATTATTTTTTCATCTTAGTGAGAGCGTGTGATATTATTTTATTATTCTCTCAAATCTACCATGTTTAGAGTGACAATTTAATTTTGGGAATATTTTTTTTTGAGAGAGTCACTCTTATTTGTGAGGTTTTGAGATTTGATGTATCATTCTTAAAAGTGACTTGATTAATATAGCTCTGATAATTGATTATTTTACGTGATTTTACTTAACTTTTTTGTGCAGGTGTGATTTTCTTTAGGTTAAAGATAATGAGTATACTTTTATTTGATTGTTGTCATTAATCTGATGAAAGAAGTAAATACAATTTTTTTAAAAAAAATTCAATTTGAGTTTGAATTTTACTAAACTTTTATCGCTTAAATTGCTAATACCTAGCAATAAGCAGGTTGGGGCTGGTTGGGGGGTGTGATTGACACTAAAAAGTGCACATTTAATAAGGATAAAATTATTAGTATTTCACTTATTGTGTCAATTAATGCGCTCATTATTTTTAAATTATTTTAATATTCCCCAAATATATTTTTTTGTTAAATTAATTTGCAATATGTTAATTTTTACCTTATAAATATTTTTCAGGAATAAAGATGGAATTGGAGTTAAAAGCGAGAATAAAGAAAGACAGCTGGAGCAATTTAGAATTCATCAATCGAGGAGATGTTATTAAAAATAAAACAAATAAAAAAAAGGATTGGCAAGCATGTTGGTGATGGTCAGGAGGCCATCACACATTTCAATTAACATATTTATAATATAAAAATAAAATAAAATATTAATATTAATGAAATAAAAGAAAAGAAGATGCTTCCCTTGCCTATAAAATGCAAGGAGATACAAGCCATTGGGGGACGGAGCCGAGTTCTGAGAGAGAGTGATAGCTAAGGGTGTAGTTGAAGAATTTCTTTGTTTCTTTGTTTCTTTTCTTTTCTTTTCTTTTCTTTTCTTTTCTTTTCTTGTTTTCGTCTGTATCAATTTTCTTTGTAACATATTTCAAAAGTACAAGAAATAAAAAGAGTATTGTGTTTTCTTTCAATATGAGTGACTAATTTTATTAAGTTGAAGTGAAGGGTGAAACTCAATATTTCAAACTATTAAATTTATTATTTTCTCAAATGAGTTTTTAAGTTTATTTTATTCTTTTCTAGTTATTTTTATGTCATGTTAATTTATAAATTTCTTTGGATTTGTATGGTATTTTGACATAATGTCGACACATTAATATAGTGTGGCACATTAGGTACTTTATTCAATATTTATCCACACACATAAAATTAAATGATATAATAATTAACTAGTAAAAGTGAGGCAAAATATAAATGAGAAAGTATTAAAATTATAGTTTGAATACTGAGAGTGGATCTCATAACCTTGGCATATTTTTAAATTGTTTTCAAATAATTTATTTTCCCCACAATTATTTTCTTTGTTTAACAAATTGACAACTAGATTTTAAAATTTCCTGTGGTTCGACCCCAAACTCACCGAGTTATATTATAACTAGACATTTTCATACTTGGGAGTAATACACTTTTAAGTCGTGTCAGGTTTTTTGCGCCGTTACCGCGGAGTTTTCTAAATTTGGTGTCAGTTTATCTTTACTTTAGTTTATTTTAATATTTTTTTGTCGTTACTATCTTTCTGTGATTCTATTTTATTCTCTTTTTGTAAAACTTCAGTCAGTGCCCCTCCTCTTTTCAAACTTTAACATTATCTATAAAATTTGTGAGAAACTTC
Organism: Citrus x clementina; assembly: GCF_000493195.1. NCBI lineage: Eukaryota > Viridiplantae > Streptophyta > Magnoliopsida > Sapindales > Rutaceae > Citrus > Citrus x clementina. The sequence continues at coordinate 11,970,471 of NW_006262339.1, read as the reverse complement.
ATTTTAGCCCAAAAACCTTTGCAAATCAGTTCCCAAATTTCTACAATTTACTTTCCGCATTTATTTTAAATGTTCGGTTCTACCGCCTAGAATTTTAATTTCAATTTGTTAATTTATTGATATGGTTGGTTTTACGGCCTATCATTTTAATTTCAGTTTATTTATTCTTGTACATTAATTAATTTAATTTTATGTTTTATTATATGGCTGGTTTTAAAATACCGCCTAAACTGTTTTTTTTAATTTCTTTGTTTATGGTTGGTTTCACTGCCAAATTTATTTATTTTTGTAATTTCTTTGTTTATGGCTGGTTTCACCACCTAATTTATTTTCAATTTGTTTATTTTTATTTCGCATTTTTACTTATTTAATTTCCAGTTTATTTTTATTTTCTACAATTTTCATTTAGCATTTTATGCATCATTGGTTTAGCACACATCATTAGCATTGCATGCATTGTTGGTCTCGTACAAATAGTGGCAGATTAATTAGGAGATCACCTTCACCACCCTTAGATATGGCTGACATAGGAGCTAAAAAATTTTCGGAGTACGAAAATGACCAAGTCTTGCAAAATCTTCATGAACAGCCTAGGACCCTTAAAGACTTCATGCATCCCACTAGAACAAGATCACCATCATGCATAGTTTTCCCTCCTGATGCATCACGTTTTAATTTCAAACCTGGTATCATTCAACTTCTTCCTATTTTTCATGGTTTTGTGTCTGAAAATCCATATTTGCATTTAAGGGAATTTGAGGAAGTCTGTAACACATGTACTGATCAAAATTGTAGCATGAATATAATCAGGCTTAAGTTTTTTCTTTTCTTACTAAAGGATAAAGATAAAACTTGGCTACAAAATCTTAGGTGATGGTTGTCGAAGCCAGCAAAAATAAATACCTACTCTAAATAAATTGTGTATAGTGATTAAGCAGGGTCGTGTCCACAGAGATCAGTAATTATTTAAATCATTTTAAAATGTAAAATGCAAAATGGGGGGGGGATTGTTGACAATAATAAAAATCAAATTAAAATAACAAGAATGCAAATTAAAATTGTAATTCAAATTGTGAAAAGCTCTGGTCGAAGGAATTAACTCAGTTTGATTCGACTACTGATCATTGATTCAAATATGAATCACTAATACTTATGAATAGACCGGTTATAGCTACTGAGACCCTCTAATAGCCAATCTCTCCTTAACTAGTCGATAACCAAGGTACGACCATTGGTTATTTCCCTAATCAATAGACAACCCTAGATACGATCATAGGGTTTAATCAATTGACAGCCTGAAAAACCAGAGAGATCCAAATCCTAATTAACAAATGCATACGATGGTTCATTTCAATTAGATTGTTTATTCTCATAACACAACGCACTGCTATGCTATTTGTCACAAACATTAAAATCTTCATACGATGAATCTTTTAATTGACAATAGATTATGTTGATAATTAAGTAGTGGCCAATTATCTAATTAACAAACATAATCATGACAATAATTTAGAGAATAAATAAATACCCAAAAAGCTATAAAACAATTAAAGCATAAAAAAGTTCTCACAGTAATGATGAATCAAAGCTTTATTAACCTTCAACCAGAATAATAAGTTTAGTTCTTCATAGAGAAAAGAGACAAATTAGATTTAGGGTTTCTTTTTCTTCTTTTTCCAAAAATCTCTCTCCCCCCTCTTCTAGCATTTCTCCCAAAATAAAATACTAATATCTAAAATATTATCTAAATATTAAATTCAAAATTACAAAAATAACCAAAAAGATAAAACTCGTTAAAATAAAAACCGCAGGTCCTTAGTTGACTGCACATGCCCACGCCTTATCAACAAAGTTCTTCTGAAGCTCATAATTTCTCCAGGAAAACAATCATCCTCAAACATCATCTTGTAGCTCAATTTTAGCATCAATCAATAGAATTGCACCTACAAAAATAAAATACAAGTAAATCACTATTATTAAGTGCAAAACATCGATATTAAAGGAAGTAAACAATACAAAACTAGTGCATAAATTGCACTCTAACAAATTCCCCCACACCAAGATAATACTTGTCCTCAAGCATATAACTCAAGACTAATCCCAAATCTCCACTCAATTCTCATCTCAACTCATCCAAAAACAAATTTAAGCAAGCATACCTCAAGAATTTAAGTCAATCAACATTCGAGAGACAAGGATTTTAAAGTATAGGATCTCATAAGCTAGTATAAAAGCATTCAATCCACCAAGAAGATCCATTCAAAATTCAAGTGCAACAAGATTTAATAGCCCTCTCATTGACTTCACTTCATGCACTCAAAGTGTTTAGGGTATCATTTATGCACTCAAATCAAATCAAAGAATGCTATTACCATAAGATTGCTCATATATCACATCTCAATCCACAAAACATGAATTAAATGAAAAAATCTAAGGGTCTTAAAAAGGTTGTAACAAGGTTAAATGGGTTAAATAAAAAAGAAAGGTCTATGAAAGAAAAAGAGATCAAACCGAGAAGAATGAACTCATTGAATGAACCTTATAATATCAAAACACTTATTTCTACTCAAATCGCCAAGAATATAAACACTTTTTTTTAATGTTTTTTTTCTTTTTTTTCTTTTTTCACAGTAATGGTGAACCAAACAAAAGAAATGAACCTTGCACAATTTAATTCAAGCATAATGCTTGTTGATCTAATTGAGAAACTTTAATTCAATGTAGCAAAAGCAACAGAATATATACAAAATATATCCAAACAATGAGTCCAAAAATCTCCTTAAATTGGAGCTCAAAAAAAAGGAAAATGGGTAAGTAGATGGAGAGAATTAGATGGTCAAAAGTAATAATAATAAAACAAGTGAAGAGAATGGTTAAGGCTCAAACAAAGATAACAAATAAAGGTCTTCGGATGGAGAAAAAGAAGAAAAATTCGAAAATAGAGAAATGGAAAGTGGTTTGCCCTTATCATTTTAATGCATAAAATCCCGTAATATGGCTTCAACATGCATAACAAAGCAAGTTCTAGAATAAACAAACTAAGATTGATATTCACATAACAAAAATAATTAGAGCAAAATGGTTGCTCATAGGCTCAAATCCTCACAAAGTTGGTAAATTTGCCATCAAATCATGTACACTCTTCAAATGAAACAACCATCAATAGTGGTGTAGAATGAGAAGAAGGTATGAGTGATATATAAAAGGAAAGGTCAAGAGGATAAGAAGCGAGAAAGATGTATGTAGTAATATAAAAAGTGAAATATAAAATGTGAGTGATGAAAGAGTATGATAAAATAAAAATAGATGTAAATAATTTGAGATAGATGGGAAAAGAGTATTGAGAAAGAAAAGAAAAGAAAAAAATTAAGAATAATATATGAAGCATACTAACTCCAAAATCATTTAAAGATGAGCAGAGTGAAAATAATACTTCCAGATATCAATATTGCAAAAATCCCTCCCCCACACCAAGAACTTACATTGTCCTCAATGTATGATAATCAAAGCTCACATAAAGAAATAAAGCATAAGGATAAAAGATTAAAGGCAAAACTTCTCTGAATTGTGAGCTTTGATCCACATAACGTTTATGGGCTTGACGGAAATGGTGGGATAAATCCCACACTCTCGAAGTATGCGGCCAAATTCTGCTTCATCTTGTTTAGCATGTGCTCCATTTTCTCTAACTAAATGCTCAAAGGTGGTGCAGATGTAGCAGGAATAGTTGGTGGGGCAGCAATTTCGTCGCCAAACACGTCATCAGAGGTAGCACGACTCCTAGCATAAAGCTTCTTTGGAATTTGAGTGGGTCCTGGTTCAGTAAACTGAAATCTCCCCTCGAATTAGACCAAACCTGCTCTTTCAAACAAAGACATATCCAAAAATTCCTTTTTGCAAGCAAGATGTAAATCATTATTGTCAAGATCAAGTACACATAAGTTTATAGCTAACAGAGTAATGTATGGACCAAGAAATAAAGTCCTATACCGTTTAAGCACACTCTAAAATTGATCTGCTAACTAAAAACCTAGATTAGGCCTCACATCATTTAACATGCACCAAATAAAATAAAACTCAATTTTAGAGAAAACTCTCGAGTGATCTTTATTTCCTAATGCTAAGAACCGATGCACACATTTCAAAACAGGATCACGTAAAAAAGAGCTCTTTGATTTACTCGGGTCGTAGGCATTGTGATCAAAAAATAAATTACGCCAAAGACCATAAGGCTCAAAATTTTTGCTAAAGTCACAATTTGTCCCTAAATATGCATCACTAGAAGAATAATCATCATCAATGAATCCTAAAGCTAGGTTAAAATCTGTAATAGATTGTGAAAAATTTCGTCGCATTAACCTAAACTTTATAACATTCAGAGTATGCAAAGTAAAATCATTCGGTATATTAAATTGAAAAGTAGCATAGAACTCCCTAATCAACTCAACATAACCCAAACAATCAACATCAACAAACTTACGCAAACCAATCTTATCTATCAAAGAATTAAAATTATCCTTAACATTCAATTTTTCAAGAGTCGGGTAATGAATATACTTAGCTGGAAGTATTTTTCACTTGGAAATATCTTTGTACATTTCTTTCTCTTGTTGAGTCGTGAATGTGAGGCACCCTCTGAGATTAGATTCAGCAAGTGGCAAAACACTCATGCCTTTTCCATATTTCGATCTTTGTCTCACGGCTTGGCGTGAATCTGAAACTGTGTTCCATGGGACCGTAGTGGGAGCGGCAATCTTGGATTTCTTTGCAACGAGTTTTTTTTAGACGTTGATAACTTGGAAGTTGATGCTTTCCTCTTTGGCATTGTTACAGTAATTTCACTCACGGGTTTTGTTTGAATGCGAAAAGCGGCGGTCCTTTGAACAGAGGAGAGTGAGGCTGTGCGGGTTGCTGGGCTTGGACTGCTTGCAGGGCTGGTGCAAACGCGCGCTGGAGACGCTGGTGCTGGTTTCAAGGCTGGTACTGCGCGCAGGATGCTGGGCTGGTGCAGACGCGGCTGCTTGCACTGGAGACGCGGGCTAGAGCTGCGCGCTAGGGATTAAAACCTGAAAAAAAAATTTCAATTTTTTTTATCAAATAAAATTTTTTAAAAAACCTTTTTATTTTCAAATATTTTTTTTATTGAAACTAAAAACTAAAAGAGACACTTGAGACACCAAAAAAATTTACAGAAGTACTTTTTTAATAAGCATATGGGCAAGCCTTAAAACCATTGTACTTTAAAATCATAGAAGTTCTTATTAGTTAAAACGTGGGCACGCCTAACCAAAAAATTTCTTCTGGCCAAAATAAGCAAAAACATTATTTAAACAATCTGAATCAAAATTAAAAACAAAAGATATAACAAAATTCAAAATAAATAAATCATTTGGGTTTCCTCCCAAAAAGCGCCTTTGTTTTATATCTTTGGTTAGACACATTCATGCATCAATCTGCATAAATGGGACTCTCGAGAGTCACTTCCTCCACAATATTCACCGAAAAACCTTCATAAGGTCGTGTCCACAGATATCGATAATTATTTAAATTATTTTAAAATGTAAAATGCAAAATGGGGGGGATTGTTGACAATAATAAAAATCAAATTAAAATAACAAAAATGCAAATTCAAATTTTAATTCAAATTAGGAAAAGCTCTGGTTGAAGGAATTAACTCAGCTTAATTCAACTACTAATCATTGATTCAAATATAAATCACTACTACTTATGAATAGACCGGTTATAGCTACTGAGACTCTCTAATAGTCAATCTCTCCTTAACTAGTCTATAACCAAGGTACGACCATTGGTTATTTCCCTAAACAATAGACAACCCTAGATACGATCATAGGATTTAATCAATTGACAGCCTGAAAAACCAGAGAGACCCAAATCCTAATCAACAAACGCATACGATACTTCATTTAAATTAGATTGTTTATTCTCATAACACAACGCACTACTATATTATTTGTCATAAACATTAAAATCTTCATACGATGAATCTTTTAATTGATAATAGATTAAGTTGATAATTAAGTAGTGGCCAATTATCTAATTAACAAACATAATCATGACAATAATTTAGAGAATAAACAAATACCCAAAAAGCAATAAAACAATTAAAGCATAAGAAAGATCTCACAATAATGATGAATCAAAGCTTTATTAACCTTTAACCAGAATAATAGGTTTAGTTCTTCATAGAGAGAAGAGAAAAATTAGATTTAGGGTTACTTTTTCTTCTTTTTCCAAAAATCTCTCTCCCCCCTCTTCTAGCGTTTCTCCCAAAATAAAATACTAATATCTAAAATATTATGTAAATATTAAATTTGAAATTACAAAAATAACCAAAAATATAAAACACGTTAAAATAAAAACTGCAAGTCCTTAGTTGACAGCACGCGCCCACGCCTTATCAACAAAGTTCTTTTAAAGCTCATAATTTCTCCAGGAAAACAATCATCCTCAAACATCATCTTGTAGCTCAATTTTAGCACCAATCAATAGAATTGCACCTACAAAAATAAAAGACAAGTAAATCACTATCATTAAGTACAAAACATCGATATTAAAGGAAGTAAACAATACAAAACTAGTGCATAAATTGCACTCTAACATTAGGTCATGATCTATCAGAACTTGGGATGAAATGCAAGTATAATTTTTGAAAACATTATTCCCACCCCACATAACAAATTCTTTCAAAAGACAAATCACCACATTCACTCAAAAACCAGGAGAAACCCTCTACCAATGTTGGGATAGGTTTAAAGAACTACTTAACATTTGCCCACACCACGATTTTGAAACATGGAGATTAGTGTCTTATTTCTACGAGGGATTAACATCCCAAGGCAGACAAGTCGTTGAAATGATGTGTAATGGTGAGTTTAGGGATAAAAGTCTTGAAAATGCATTAGACTATCTTAACTATATAGCAGAGAATGCACAACACTGGGATACAGTTGGTTCTTATGAGTCATCAAGTAAGCCTCAGTCATCTCCATTTAGTGGAGGCATGCACAACCTTAGGGAAGACCGTGATTTTCAAGCCACATTTGCATTCTTAGCTAGAAAAGTCGAAGCATTAGAGTTGAAAAGGAATGATCATGTAAAGTCTGTTCAAAATATTTCACGTTATGTTTGCAATTCTACTGACCATTCTATGCAGGACTGTCCAACTTTGCCAGCTCTGAGAGAAAGTTTGCATGAACAAGTAAATGTCGTTGACAATTTCAAAAGGCCAAATTCAAATCAATACTCCCAAACTTACAACTTTGGTTGGAGAAACCACCCAAATTTCAGTTGGACAAATGACAATCATGCACAGCCTTTCCAACCAGTTCTTCCATGTCAAAATTTGGGTACTTTATTCCATATTTATCCTCACACATAGAATTAAGTGATATAATAATTAACTAGTAAAAGTGAGGCAAAATATAAATGAGAGAGTATAAAAATTATAGTTTGAATACTGAGAGTGGATCCCGTAACCTTAGCATATTTTTAAATTGTTTTCAAATAATTTATTTCCCCAGAATTATTTTCTCTGTTTAACAAATTGACAACTAGATTTTAAAATTCCCTATGGTTCGACCCTAGACTCACCGGGTTATATTATAACTAGACACTCTTATACTTGTGAGTAATACGCTTTTGTGTCGTGTCATGAAACACCTCTTATAAACCCAACATCTCTTCTATGCTTTGTCAATGTAGGATTTGCCAAGGTGTTGCACCACCTCTCGAGGGATAGAGTGCCGCGAAGTGCTACGCATAGTCCAAAGTACCACACATTGCGTAAATTACTAGATGCATGATATGTATTTTATTGAAAGAAAATGTGAAAGTTTGAAAACGACAGAAAGAGATTTTGATGAATTTGTTTTACAATATTTTGAATTGATCATGGCATATCATCTATTTATATTATATATAAGTATCTATGTATATGAAAAACTAGTTTGCTTTTTAAGTTTTGTACTCATTATAGTTTATTGTGATTCAATTTCCAAAAGTCAAGATTTATTCGTGATGAGTGAGAAGAATACTTGAATTAAGGATGGTAGATGGTTTGACAAAATTTTTAAAGTCGCCCGCTATTTAAATATTGTATTTGAGGCTTGAATTATTGTTGATTGTAAAGAGATATTTAAGTACATATGTGAGTTATTGTTAGATTAATTTGTCCTTAGAGTTTAGGTTGAGATGTTACAAATGGTATTAGAGCATTCCCAATCAAGAATGTGTGGACATTTGTGACATCCTACATCGCTTGGAAAGGATGTTGTAAGGATGAATAGAATTAGGTCTATACCACACCTTTACGCTTTGTGATTTTGTTTCCAAGAAATATATAATTGAGGCATCAGAGTAGCGCAACGACAGCATGATATGTTTCTTTTTAGTCTTTATAAGGATTTATTGGTCATAAGTGATTTTGAGGTTTAGATTCTTTTGAGCATAACTAAAAGCGAATTTCGAGGACGAAATTCTTTTAAGGGGTAAACGCGTAATACCCCAATAGATGCCTTCCTTTGCTATTAATGTGAGAGAGAGAGAGAGAGAGAGAGAGCGAGTTAAAAAAAAAAAGAACACATGAAAAAGAAGAAGAGAAGAAGAAAAAGAAAGTCTTCTTCTTTGTTAGCCATGAGCGACACATGAGATCAAAGTAGTGGCTTTTGAATTGGATATTATGTCGAGAGAGAATTGGAGGTAAATTTCACAGAAACTATGCTGAGAGTGTGTTAATTGTTATAGAGAAGCATGGTTAGATAGTAGTAATAGAAGTAGAACTTAAGATTTCACAGAAAATATGCTGACAGAGTGTTATTTCGAAAATCATAGCCATTTGTACAAATTGATTTTGATTCTAGATTTTGAATATCTTAAACTAGAAGAATGTTTGGAACTTGTTTCAAGCTAACCGGATAAGATTTCAATTAATTACAATTTTTAAACTCAAGTTTGAAAACATGGAAATTTCTAATTTCAATGAAGAACATGAATTACGAATTTATCTTACCATAGCTAGATTTCTTCCAAAATTATGAAACTTGGATTAGCAACTTTTATATTTGTCTAGTGTGATTTTGGAAATTTTCATGATTTTATGATAAAACAATAAATTGTTTTGTATTTTTAAAACAAGTATGTTTAAAATAGAAAGTTGTTTGACAGAATTAATGATATCTGAAACGTAAATTATTTTCAATAGTTTTTGAAAGAATTAAGTTATGAAATTTTAATCAATGAATTTCTAGTATGTTAGCATATACTCTTGAAAATTTGGGACTTTTCCAATAAGATAATAAATTATCAAAAATCAGAGAACATGGGTTGTTCTGTTTTGGGATCGAATATTGAGAGTATTTGAGGTTGAGTTTAGGATATGTTTAAAATGAGAAATTTGAGGACATTAGAATTATGATTAGGACTTGATTATATCTAATGAGAGTTTATAAATGATTTTTAGGTTGATGATATCAATACGCATTTGTTACATGTGGATGCCAAGAGGTAAGTAAACTAAACTTCTAAATGGATCACAATAAATTAATATGTATATGTTTGACATGTTTGAAAAACCTATTTTTTATATGCACATATATGATTTATATGTTTCTACCCATGTGTTTATGTGATGTGTTGTTATGTGTTGAACATGATTATATGCATGGGCATATGTGTGCATGAAAGTTCATTGGCATAAGCATGAACATGCAAAGCTTTTATAAAAAGTATGTTTAATAATATTGCATTTTATAATTTTATGATTTGTACATGAATTTTGCTATTATACTTAGTTTTATGAGAGTTTGCATTGGGGGCCACCTCTTGAAGCCGTGTGGGGGCCACCTTTTGAGACTATGTAGGGGCCACCTCTCGAGGGTCAGAGTGTCGTGAAGTGCAACGCATAGTGCAAAGTGCCAAGTATTGCGCAAAATGCCTTATGCATGATATGTATTTTATTGAAAGAAAATGTGAAAGTTTGAAAGCAACAGAAAGAGATTTTGATGAATTTATTTTATAGTGTTTTGAAAATATCATGGCATATTATCTATTTACATTGTATATAAGTATGTATCTATTTTGGTATATGAAAAACCAGTTTACTTATTGAGTTTTGTACTCATTATAGTTTATTGTGATTCAGTTTTCAGAAGTCAAGATTTATTCGTGATGAGTGAGGAGAAGACTTAAATTGAGGATGGTAGATGATTGTGCAAAATCTTTAAAGTCTCCTGCTATTTAAATATTGTATTTAAGACTTGAATTGTTGTTGATTGTAAAGAGATATTTAAGTACATAGGTGAGTTGTGGTTAGATTTGTCCTCAAAGTTGGGCTGGGGTGTTACAGGTGTGTAACGTTAGACATAGTTCATTGCTGCTACACATAATTCATCCTTAATTAGTGTTATTTGTTTTTAAAAAAATTGGGTATTGCTCTTAATTAATCTCTTTCCGGTATTGTTGTTTGACAAAGAAATATTATTCTTTATTCTAGGTGTAAGTGTACGAAATTAGGTCTAGTAGCTCAGCTAGTAAGGCTACTTTCCAAGCATATAAATATTTCATTAAGGAATTCACTGAAGAAATTGGATTGGATTATAATAGAACTCAAATGAAAAACAAATAGGATTCTCTTAGAACTAATTGGAAATTGTGGAAGAATATGATTGACTAGGAAACATATTTAAGGTGGAATCATAGTTAAGTATAGTTGATGCAAGTGAGGACCGGTAGGAAAAGAAAATAAATGAAAATTTGCAATTCAATAGAATTCAAAAAAATGGTATTGATTCATAGTTGGAGAAAAAACTAAATTAACTATTCAAATGCAGTGGCTACAAGTGACCTTGTTTGGTTTCCCTCATCTAGTTTTCCTTTAAAGAGTAATGAGGCATTTGAATCTCTTAATGTTGAGAGTATTGTTCATTCTAACAAGTTCTTTTGGGGTTTAAAACAAATAAGGAAGATTTTACAAAATATGCCAAGCCATACATTAAAGAAGCAGGTGAAGATAGTTATTACTACCATGGCCTTACATAATTACATCAAAGGATATTCACAAAATCATGATCATTTTGATGAAACAATGGATAAGCTAAATCATAATAATAGTGAACATATAAGCTATATTGCATCTCCCACAAAAAGTTATGATACAGTCGATAACATAACTCAAGATAAAATAATCTTCAGAGATGGCGTTGCTGCAAGTTTAATGGAGGCATGACAATGGAAATGTTTATAAGAATTTTGTAATTAATTACATTTTAATTTTATAATGTTATGTTGTATGATCTTTATTAGACATATTTAGTATAATTTATTTCTTCAATCAATGTGTAAAATTAGAATTTATTTATTTTCAATTTTAAATTATTTTGTTTTAAAAAATATTTATTACAACTTGTATAGAAAAATAAATTTGATTAATTAAATATTAATTTAATTTGTCAAAGTAATAAACACAATCATATGTTAATCTAATAATTCAAAATATGAAAACTAATTTGATTAATTAATAATTAAAAATAATATTATTTAAAATTAATTATTACAAATATTCATCAATTTCCACTCTACATGTATTAAAATTTACCAAACACTATAGCTTCCACTCCACAACTATTAAAATTTACCCAACACCATTAGCTTGTACACCACAACTATGACTTTTACTCCACAATAACTGCAGATTAAAAGTTATAGCACCTCAGTTCCAAATGCAACCTACATATTGTCAGCAAAATCAATCAAGGCAAAGGTGCTATTAGCAATACAATGGCACGAAGTGATGATTCACCAATGGTACTGGAAACACAGAACGGGGTTACAATGTAAGCGTATGAACTAGGAACGAATTGGACTCATTATATGTGTCGCATAAGTTCCACGTAGGATGTCATGTCAGCATCTCCTGTTCCACTTGTATGCAGACTCAGATGCTGAGATGTCCAACTCCTTCAGCTTCAAAGTTCGAGTGCAGGGTCCTCTGTTTCTTGATGCACAGGGCCCCTAAATAATGGTAGCATTAGAGGTTTACTTCTTAAATCTTTAAATATGTCTGCCACCAGATGCTTTTTTGGAATCTACCTTGTAAATTTATTTCTCCACTGACTACTTACAAAGTGAACATCAAACTCTGTATATTTTGATCTAGAGTGAAAAATTTTAACCATAAGAGAAGCATAATGCAAAAGTCCACAACTAAATTTATTTTGAAATGAAATAATTACATTTCAAAGGGAAGAATTTCCCTTTAATCACCACTTGTTTGAAAACAAAGGGTCAGCATCTACAGAAAAAGCAACAGCATTTAAAATTGCCCCTGTGGAAGATGAACCAGTTTTAAAATTGCCACCCACAAAATCAATGCCTTCACAATTTTGAGGTCCGATTGAAGCTCTAATGCCCCCTAATTCAAATGCTACTTCTTTCATTGTAGGTCTCTTCCTCCCATTCAAGTTCAAGCATCTTTTTGCAAGCATAGCAATGGTAATAATCTCTTCTTCCTTGGCTTCCTTAAGAACTTAAGCATCAAGCATATCAAACAAACAGTTCTCTTTCATTGCTCGGAGAAAATACCCTGCTAAACTTTTATCTTCTTCGATGTCAGTTGAACGGATAGGTTTTTGTCCAGTTAAAAGCCCAACAAAAACAACTCCAAAACTATAAACATCACCGTTCTTTGTAAATTGACTTGACTGAAAGTACACTAGATCTAGATATCCAAAAGTTCCTTGTACTCGTGTGGTCAAATGAGTTTGATCAATCGTGACATATCTAGAAGCCCCAAAATCTGAAATTTTTGCTCGAAATTTATCATCCAAAAGTATATTTGCAGACTTGATGTCTCGATGATAAATAGGAATAGAAGTAGTTGAATGCAAATAGGACAAAGCACCTGAAACTTCTACATCAATGCGTAAACGTTCCCATGTGATTGTGAACTCCTCAGTTTGGTCGTGTATATATCGATAGAGAGTTCCATTTGGAATAAATTCATACACCAAAAGAGGAACCTCTGTCTCCAAGCAGCATCTGAACAATTTAACAATATTTATGTGGTTAATTTGAGTTAAAACTACCACCTCATTGATGAATTGCTCAACATTACCCTCATCCACTAATTTGGATTTTTTCACAGCCGCAATTCTTCCATCTGCCAACATTCCTTTGTACACTGTGCCCTGGACTCCTTGACCAAGGATTCGATTGGTATTGAAGTTGTCAGCAGCTATTTCTAATTCCATTGAAGTAAACAATTTTGTTTTCTCAGTATTACCTTCATTTGATGAGGACTGTTGTTGCAATAATAAACCACCATTTCTTTTAAAGAAATTTTGCTTGAGCTGGGTTTCTCTTCTTCTTTTAACGAACTTGTATAACCACCATGTTCCAATTAGTAAGAACAACATTCCAAGCCCACTACTGCAACCTGCAACACTTCAGGCTAAGAATATTTAATGCACATTCGAGGTGATTTATGCCAAGGAACTGTTTAGTCTGTTAAGTTTGTGAGCCTATATATATGGGGTAAGTTATTCTGTCGATAAAATCTGCAAATTCCAATACTTACCTATAATAATGAATTTGAGAGAATTTTTGTGCATACTAAGATTTTGGTTGCAGTATCCAACGCTCGGATTTGAAAAGTAACCTTTGGGACATTCCAATGAGCAATTGTCGCGGCTTGTGGTATTACAGAGCAAGTCTCCTAAACAAACCAAAAAAATGAAATAGAATATCAAATTAAATCACGGCTATACATAAATCTTGCCTTCTTTACATATGCGAATTCTGCAATTACCGTCCCTAATTTTGTGTTAGATACGTAGTTGGTTCGAGGAAATAAAGTAATTACACTTCATATATGAAATTAATTTAATTAGTAGTCGAAACTGTACCTAAGCAATATCCATGGCGGTGTGGGCCAACGCTTGTTTCCCTATTGCAAAGGCAAAAGAGGTCTGAGCTTAATTGTGTTAAAACATATATTGTCCTTGTTACGAGTAGTTTTCGAATTATATTCTTCATAACAATATTGATACAACCCCCCATATTCAGTTGGATCAACCGGATTGTTTACAAGAAGGGCAGCCCATCGATGAGTCTAATTGTGTGCAGCCCATGAAGGAAGCCTCATCACAAGTTGAAGTAGAAGTAGCTCGTAAGAAAGGGTACACAGGCACAAGAGTGAGAAGGCCCCCTAGGTGGTTTAAAGATTATGTCGTATAGTGAAATTGATAGGGCTTTATATTTTGCTGGTATATGTTGCTGTCATATTTTCTGTTACAAAGTTATGCTGAGCTGTATTCTTTTAAACGCCAAAAGACAGAGGAATATATGTATAGCATAACTAATTCGTGTAAGGGGAATCGAGAATGAATCATTTCTTTTTAACTTTCTCTACTCTTCTCTCACTCTCAATCTCTCTCCCCATTCTTGCTCATCTTCATGAGTTTCTTTTGGAGTCAGCCCTCACTCGAAGAGTGCAAATCTTATCCATACATCCTTGGTTGCAGAGAGGTGTATCATTGGTGCTTTCATTGCTATCGTAATGACGGATTCTGAACTTTTAAAGACGATCCAAGAACAGTTCGAGAGCCAAACATTGTCCTTGCATCAAACGCTGCAACAATATATGGCCACGGTAGATTCTCGCTTTGATGATTTGCGTTCATAGATCCATGGGTCTTCCAATCACTTAGGTCGGGTTTCTAATCCACCACACCCATCCTCTTCTTCTAATGAGGTAAATTCCAGTGGTATTGAGTTGTCCCCAGTGCTCCGTTCTATGAGGATGGAGGTGCGTAAGTTTGATGGATCTTACCCAAACGGGTGGGTTTTTCGAATTGAGGAGTTCTTTGATTTCCACGGTACACCGAAAACTCTTCGTTTGCGGATTGTTTCTTTTCATATGGAAGGACGCGCGACAGCGTTGTATCAATGGATGAAAATGAACAGCTTGTTGACAACCTGGAAAGAATTTTTGCAGAACCTTAAACATCGTTTTGGTGCCTCCCTCTATGAAGATCCTCAAGGAAATTTGTCTAAGTTATCCCAAACCACAACAGTGGCAGAATTTCAGACCTCTTTTGAAGATTTAATGAATCGAGTGACTGGAATTTTAGAACCACTTCTGATAAGTTTTTTTATCACGGGATTGAAACTCGATATTCGTCGTGAGCTGCTTTTTGATCGGCCTTCTTCTCTAATGGAAGCATTTGCACTAGCTCGTGCGTATGAAGCCTGTGCTGAGGAGGCCAAACAAGGACACCTTTTTTGCCAAAATGGAACACCATGTCACCTACTCCTACCACAACCTCCCCGTCACACAAATTTCAGCCTACCACATATCCCCTTGCTTCAACCCAACCGCACCATTCCACTGGTATGGCCCAAACAATATCTCATTCCCACAATACTTCCCCACCCCCGAAACCAAACACGTTACCACCACTTCTACCCACACCCAACTTACCGATTCGCCGCCTTACTCCAGCAGAGCTACGTGACAAGCGTGAGAAGGGATTGTGTTATAACTGCGATAAAAAATATAGCGCTAATCATCGCTGTCGTAGTAAGTTTTTGCTTCTTATGGGTACTGATGATAATGAGCTTGTTTCTTGTGAACAAGAATTGCCACTGGATTCTGTCGAAGAGATCATAACAGGGGATATTTCCAGTTTGAATGCTTTGGCGGGTCAAATAAATCCCCACTCATTTCGTTTGGTTGGCGAAGTTGGTTCTCACAGCTTTCAAGTATTGATCGATAGCAGAAGTACCCACAACTTTATCAAACCAACAGTGATAGAGCGTTTAGGCTTACCGATACAGCCAACAACACATTTCCGTGTTTATATTGGCAATGGGGATTTTCTAGTGTGCAAATATTTTTGCCCTCAAGTTGCTCTCACGATGCAGGGAACGATCTTCACTTTGGACCTCTTTGTTCTGCCCATTGAGGGGCCTGATGTGGTGTTGGGAATACAATGGCTGCAATTCTTGGGCCGTGTCTCTCATGATTACTCTGCCCTCTCTATGGAATTTTGTTGGAATGGGGCACCAGTGACTCTTCACAGCGAACTATCCACTACTCCCTCCTTAATCACCTTTCATCAGTTGCAATCTCTAATCCACAGTGCTGACATTTATAGTTTGTTCGCTCTGCAACAGGTACCTGTACCCGGGGAGGAATCAGAAAGTAATCCCAAGAGTTCTTCCTTCGAATTACCTCCACATTTAACCGCACCCTTTGTTGGCCTTCTACACACCTACCTCAACTTATTTCTTCCACCTACTACCCTACCGCCACATCGCACAATTGATCATAAAATCCATCTCCTCCCCAACACCACTCCCATAAATGTCCGCCCATATCGCTACCCCCACTTCCAAAAAAATGAGATGGAAAAACTGATCCGTGAAATGTTAGAACAACGCATCATTCAACCGAGTCAAAGTCCATTTTCTTCATCGGTCTTGTTGGTAAAAAAAAAAGATGGGACCTATCGTTTCTGTGTTGATTACAGGGCTTTGAATGCCGCCACCATTAAAGATAAATTCCCCATTCCGACTATCGACGAATTATTTGATGAATTAGGTGGGGCAGTAATCTTTAGCAAGTTGGATTTGCAGGCTAGTTACCATCAGATTCGCGTGCACCACCGCGACATTTATAAAATGGCTTTTCGCACTCATCAGGGCCACTATGAGTTCCTCGTCATGCCATTTGGGTTAACAAACGCGCCTTCTACCTTCCAAGCTACTATGAACCAGATTTTCGCTTCATTTTTGCGTAAATTTGTGATTTTTTTTTATGACATTTTGGTTTATAGTGCTACAGCAGAGGAACATTTGCGGTACCTTCAGCAAGTCTTGTGGTGCCTTCATTTTCACCACTTCTTTGTCAAGCTATCCAAATGCTTGTTTTGCCAAGACGCTATCGATTACCTAGGCCACATTGTTTCGGCCTCTGGTGTGCGGGCCGATCCTCAGAAAATTACAACTATGGTTCGTTGGCCAACTCCTCAGACTACAAAACAACTTCGAGGTTTTTTTGGGTTTGACGGGTTATTACCGGCGGTTTATTCGTGGATATGCGTCTTTCGCAGCCCCACTTACTTATTTTCTTTGTAAAGATGCCTTCCAGTGGACACCAGCAGCAGCTGAGGCATTTGAAGCTCTTAAAAGAGCAATGGTGGAAGCCCCTGTGTTGCAGCTACCAGATTTTGACTCCGACTTCATTCTTGAGACTGATACCTCTAATGTGGGTATCGGGGCTATGCTTATGCAATCGGGGCACCCCATATCTTATTTCAGTAAGAAATTAGGTCCTTGACTTCGTGCTTCTTCTACCTACATCAAGGAATTAACCGCTATTGTTGAAGCGGTGCACAAATGGCGACAATACTTATTAGGCAGATTTTTTGTAATCTGAACTGACCATAAGAGCATTAAGGAACTTCTCCAGCAGGTAGTTCAAACTCCGGATCGGCAAGTCTACATCAGAAAATTACTAGGCTATCACTTCCGCATTGAGTATAAACCGGGCTGTACCAATCTTGCAGCCGACGCCTTATCACGAATGCATGACGAGGCTAGTGAGGAAACACCAACAGTGACTGCTTCTTGTTTGCCTCTCCTTAGTCACCCGTCGTTTGAGTTGTTAGCAACTCTAAAACTAGAGAATTCCACACTTCCGGAAATGATTGATCTTCATCGTCAGTTTGCTACGAGATCTCTTTCACGGGATTATTCGCGGCATAATGGGGTCCTTTTTTATCACAATCGTTACTATATCAGTCCATCATCATCCTTTAAAGCGGTTCTATTGGCTGAATTCCACTCTACTCCACTTGCAGAGCATGTAGGCATCAAACGCACGCTGGTCTGCTTGGCATCTAATTTTTTTTTACCTAAAATGCGTATGGACGTTGAGCGATTTGTGGTCAAATGCCTTGTGTGCCAACAGACTAAATATTCTACTCAAGCACCAGCAGGTCCACTGCAGCCTCTTCATATCCTCACTTTAGTTTGGGACGAACTCACTATGGATTTCATTACTGGCCTTCCAGTTTCGCGAGGTTTCACGGTGATATTGGTAGTGGTTGATCGCCTTACGAAATCGGCACACTTTGGATCCCTTCCCACTCAATTTACAGCATAAAGACCGCCAAATTGTTCGTGGATATGGTAATAAAGCTTCATGGGTTTCCGACCTCTATTATTTCCGATCGCGACCTTGTGTTCTTAAGCAATTTTTGGAGTTAAGTGGCACTACCCTTCGACACAGTACAGCCTATCACCCACAAACAGATGGGCAATCGGAGGTTGTCAATCGCGGCTTGGAGCAATATCTTCGCACTTTCACCCAAGACAAACCACACTCATGGGTATCTCTACTTGGGTGGGCTGAGTTTTCCTACAATTCTACTTATCACAGCAGCATCAAAATGTCTCCTTTTCAAGCTCTTTTTAGGCGACCACCTCCAGCAATTCCTCCTTACTCAAAGGGCTCTACTTCAATCTAAGCTCTTGATGAAGCTTTAAGTGAACAGGATGCATTACTTCGTTCCTTGAAAGAGAATTTGCGTCAAGCTCAACATCGCATGATTCAAAAGGCTAATGCACATAGACGCAAAGCTCAGTTTGCTGTTGGGGACCAAGTTCTAGTGAAGCTTCAGCCATACCGCCAAAAGACAGTGGCATCTCGTTCTTGTCAAAAGCTAGCTAAACGGTATTATGGCCCCTTTCCTGTACTAGCTCGAGTTGGCCCTGTAGCTTATAAGCTTGCCTTGCCCAGCAGTTCCAAGATCCATCCAGTGTTTCACATTTCACTTCTCAAACCCTTTCTTGGTTCTCATACCCCTGATCACCATTCCTTGCCATCAACTAGTGTGGACAATCAGCCATTATATCTCCCTGCTGCAGTTTGCGCTATTAGAACCGTGCTTAAATAAGGCACGCGATGTCGCCAAATTCTGGTTCAATGGCAGAACAATTCGCCTGAAGATTCTACTTGGGAAGAGTTTGAAACCTTCTGTGAGCTTTATCCTAATTTTCACCTTGAGGACAAGGTGAGTTTTGAAGCTGGAGGGGATGATACAACCCCCCACATTCAGCTGGATCAACCGGATTGTTTACGAGAAGGGCAGCCCATCGATGAGTCTAATTGTGCGCAGCCCATGAAGGAAGCCTCATCACAAGTTGAAGTAGAAGTAGCTCGTAAGGAAGGGTACACAGGCACAAGAGTGAGAAGGCCCCCTGGGTGGTTTAAAGATTATGTCGTATAGTGAAATTGATAGGGCTTTATATTTTGCTGGTATATATTGCTGTCATATTTTCTGTTACAAAGTTATGCTGAGCTGTATTCTTTTAAACGCCAAAAGACAGAGGAGTATATGTATAGCATAACTAATTCGTGTAAGGGAAATCAAGAATGAATCATTTCTTTTTAACTTTTCTCTACTCTTCTCTCACTCTCAATCTCTCTCTCCATTCTTGCTCATCTTCGCGAATTTCTTTTGGAGTCAGCCCTCACTCGAAGAGTGCAAATCTTATCGATACATCCTTGGTTGCAAAGAGGTGTATCAAATATCCTCTAGACTCAGCCCACTTCAACAGTGCAGGAACTTGTCCGAGATCTTTCAAAACGTGAGGATTCTTCATGTACTTTGAGTTGACCCAATCTTCTTCAACAATGGGAAACAGAGTGACATTCCTGAGGAATACTTTTCGGATAAAAACTAGATATTTCTGCATTGGAAACCTGAGTAATATTTTGAGGAAGGGCGCACAGGAAATCGTAGCAACCAGGGTTGAGAGCAGGATCACAAGTGCTAATCGAAAGGCACCCACCAAAAACGGATGAATCATTCTGTCGCTTAATAATCGTAGTATAGTTGTTGCAACCTATGGCTGTGAATCTATTGTCCCACGGAGAAAATGTAAAAGGGCTAACTGAAAGACTGACCCCTTTAGCATTGCTTGTCATGTTGCTGCTCTTCAAAGAAATTACAGGAATGTTTACCCTAATGTTGGATACACCATAAACATGATTGTCCAATACTTGCAGGTTGTTGATGCTCGCAAGAAAAGCTTTTGGGGAGCCAGAAGAGTAATCGCAGATTACTTCAAAACTCTTATCAAAATAGCAACCCTCTCCGATTCCGAAGGGGTACCTGATAGTGGCATTCCCACAATCATATTGGCATAAATCTTTTGATGCTTTGATTGGCCATAATGGCAAAAACATCGATTGCAACAACACCAGATAATGAT